>NC_056747.1:312074536-312224536 GCF_019279795.1 Protopterus annectens | reverse complement strand
GCAAGAATGAATCCTGGCTGAAAAGAAGAAGCTTTGGATCTAGATGCTTAGTTTATTCCACACTGCAAGTGAATTAACTGAAATGCTTGATAGTATTCAGAGTGCTGTGTTGATGCATGTTGCTGGGGGAGATGCTATAAAAGTATATAACTCTTTTTCTTTTCTTTTTCTTTTCTTTTCTTTCTTTTTTGAAGAAGGAAAAGGTAAAACAGCAGTGCTTAGAGAAAATCAATAACTATTACCAGTACATTAAGAATTTGCCATATACTAAACACTTTTTTCTACAACAACTCAAAGCTGTACAAAAATTATAGATGCCTATGTTATGGAACTGATGAACAGAGACAAAGACTGTGAATTTGGTACAATGCATGATTCTGTAGTAACATATTGAATAATTTGTGGTACAATACATAGGTAGGTACAAGGCTATTGGCCCTAGGGCCTATATAAGCCTAGCCAAAAAGGTACCCTGGCTATCGCTCTCTCTTTGCCTATACTCTCATAGCTATTCCAACTGAGTGTGTGTGTTTGTCGAAATGGTAAGAGAGATCACATGATGAAATAAATGGTCCTAGAATTAGTCCATTTACCTTTTTAACAAAATGAAAGAGGCATGCTATCAAGAGAAGTTTTATTTTTCTCAGTTGTCATATTAAAAAAAAGCAGGCCTAATCTTAGCAAAAACCACAGAGGTATTCATAGCAAGTAAAATTATTAGTGCACAGTTAAAAAAATAACTGATGAAAAGATGAAATGTAAGATAAAGTGTGAGTCAAATAAATGTGAAAAATGACAAAGGCAGGATGTATTGTGAAATTGTTTGTGAGAAAAAGAGCACTAGGCAATATAGTATAATAAAGATGGAAGCCATTGACTGTATTCCATCACTGTGATTCAGGTGTGGCTGTAAACATGACAGGAAGAGGCAATACATATCTCTTAATCAAGCCTGTAGAATCTGTGAAAGAAAAAGTATTTTTTCTAAAATTTGTAAAATCAAATGTGCTCAAAATAATTTGCACATTATTAGACAAATATATGAAAATTCACTGTTTATTTAAAGTGTGTAATTGAAAAAGCTTGATAATGTGAAGTCAGAAAATGTATTGGATGCTATGAGACAGGTGTGCAAAACATGATATTCAAAATAAATACTGAGAAGATACTTTTAAAGCTTTGGGTCTGTGTGGCAATGAAGACAGATCTGTGCACACACTGTTAACCTATTCTGACTATGAGAGAGGGAACCATTAGATCTGAAACTGGCAACATGCCAGTAAAGTTTAAAAAGTTCAGGCTTATTTTTGAATAGTTGCACTTTTATGAAATAAGATCTCCTAGCATTTTAGGTCATGTGTCTTATGAGATGTTAGGAATAGTAAAACATTAAAAAGAATTCACAGTCTGGAAACAATAGGTTTATATATTATTCATGCATTCACAGAGACATCTCAGATACTCTACAAAGTTATAGGAGTAATAACCTGCATGACTACTGATTAGTTCACAAGTATAGGAAGTTTGCCTGGAAAATATCAGACACAAGTAAAATTGATGCACTGCCAGGGATACAAGCTCCTAGACGACTACCAATAAAACCCAGAAGGAAAGATGAATTTGAACTGAACATAATGGAGTACCTCACTGTAATTTAGAAGCAAGAGCTAGTAGCAGAATAGAACTATGGGTGAATATGTTTGTTTCAGTACAGAAAGATGCTATTTGCAATTGTTCTGATCCACAAGATATCAATACTATGATTAACAAAGAATATTACCTATTGCTTACATTTGAAGTCATGCTCTTAAGAATGCCAAATCTTAAATGTTTTTCTCTGTATTAAATGCAAATCAAGAGTTTCTGGAGAATAAAGATTGATCAAGAATGGCCAAACCTATGTACATTTAATATGCCATTAGGAGAATATGAATTTTTTTACTTCTTTTGGTATTTTGTTAGCACAAGAGGTATTCTAAAGAGACTGTGAACACTGAAATGCTGAAGAGTGCAGGTGAGAAGGAAAGGGAGAGACAGGCAGAGAGACATTGCTGAAGTTGTATCTTCAAATGAACCTACAGTGAGCAACAGCTGTCCTAAAGAGGAGAAAAGAAGCCCGATGCCTTAATAATATCTCACATGTGCTTATGCAGTGGCTCAGTAGAATTTCAACAGCATCTCAGCAGGGCCTTGCTAAGACTTGTGTCTGTAAAGCACTTCAGTAATGAATCAATAGGGTTTCAATAGTGCCTCACCAGTACCTCAAAATGACGTCAATAAAGACATTCCAGCATCTTTTTACTACTTACCAGTGTCTCAACAATGGTTCAGAAACATGAATGAGTCTTCAGTGAACTTCAGACTTCAACAGTTTCTTAGGTATTTTGTAAAGGGAATTAGTAATGAACTGCATAAAGAGCAGTTGATTTTGTTATGATAGCTGTTATGCATTTATTTACTGTTATACCTCATGACATAGGTATTGTTTTGAGTAGGCAGTGGTGGAAATAAACCATTTGATTCTATAGAAATTAGATTAATTACAGAATTTATGGAAATAATTTTGAAGAACAATTTATATTCTTAGAAGGTGAATACTTAAATAAGATATGGGAGTGACTATGTGTGTGTCATGTGCCTCTATATATACAAATATGGTTTTAAAGACATGGGAACATAAGTAAATTTTGCCTCACCATTTAATAGATGATGGAATTATTGCAAGTGTTACCTGGATGATGTATGTATAGTTTAGTCAAAAAAATTAGGATATCTTAAACCATTTTTTTTAAAATATATATAACACACAACTGCATTTTTTAAATTTACAAATATAATTTCCCATGATAAGATTAATTTCTTAGATGCTTCTTTATACAAGTTGTATCAAGAAAGAAGATTTAAATCTACCCTATACAGGAAAGAAACATTTTCTAATTCATATTTATATTTCACAGGTGAACATCCTGCACAACAAAAGAGTATAGCTAAAGGCTAATTATTAAAGGTAGAACACATGGTTTTGGACGAAGATGACTTTCTGAAAGAGGTTAATAAAGCCAAAAATATGTTCTTAGAGAGAATGTACCCTATTAAGTTAATTAATAATATATTAGAGGAGGTAAAAAGGAGGGACAAACTAAATTGTGCTCTATTTTAGGAACAGGGATTAAAGTGAATGACCTTGAGCATGGTAATGAAGTTTTGGATGAACATGGTAATAAGAGTAAATTAGGGATTCCATTCTATGACAAAGTATATCTCATGAGCTATACTTCAGACACTTAGAAAATTAAGGACATAGTACTAAGTAATTTGAATATGTTTATTGAATTTTCAAATCTTCTGGGGATTTCCTCAAAACTTATCAGTTTTATTTTTAATGGGGGACAATACATAAAGGATAGCCTGGAATGTAAAAAGAATTTAACATCTATTATTAATAAGAAGAAAATAGGTACACATCAGTATGGGTTTTATGCACAATGCACATATATGGTGAATGCAGATCATATCTACATGGCTGGCAAAAATAGATTTATATACAATAAACAACATTGCAATTGTAACAGTAAAGGAATAGTATATATTGCTTTATGTAGCAAATATCCCACTTTTTATATAGGTAAAACAGCGCAATTGATAGGAAAAATAATAGTCGTACCTGTTTATTATATCAAAAACAAAAAAGGCATGAATGTTCTATGCAGACATAAATTAGAATGTGAAAATAATGATTACTTATTTTTTGTACTAGAGTAAGTGAACAGGGACCCTAAAGATGGGTCCCTGGGCGACCAAGTTAGAATATAGAGAATTATACCGGCAGCTGGTTTTAGCCATCAGTAGAAAACAGGGACTGAATAATACTATTTCTATGGCTCCAGTAGTAAAATTAAGAGCATCCAGATGATGACACTTTTAAGTTTAATAGTATGCTTTAGGTTTTGTTACCTTTATGTGTAAACAGACAGACATTGTAAATAATGTGGATTGTTGGATGGCATACAAGTATAGTTTATATTCATATTGTTTTAATATCATACAAAACACTTTGTATTTTATATATTTTAGAACATTTTGTATTCACTTATTTATAAAGGGTATAGTTAAGTAGTAACCTGATTTTTCACAATGATAAGGTTAATGGACATGAATGTACACATTTTTATATGGTATGTCTGTGTTTTAGAAAGTTTTACTAAGGTTATATGTATAATATATGTCTTTTGTGGTATTGAATGGCAATGAATACCATACATTCATTATTGTTACTGTTATTTATTGATTATAGTTTTAATTAAGGTAGTCAGAAAATTGGAAGGAAGTGGCAATGATATTAAATATTGTGTTAGATCAAGTTTTGTTTTTTATGTATCTAGTTGAATAAAGTGTTATGTTATACACATAATGGTGCATTTTTTTTTGAGTTGTAGTTGGTACAGTGAATAGTGAAGTACCACATTTGGCAATAAAGATAGATGAATCTATTTGTATATTTGGACATTTATAGTGTTAGGCTGTCCTGTCACAGTGCAAACCATTTGGTTGGTTAGTTTGTCTAATATTTCACACTGGCCTTCTGGTGTTTTTTCTGAAACTTTCCTCTCAGTGTTAGAACTGATCCCTGTCTCAGTGTGCCTAATATTAACATCCAGGTAGCTTGCTTCTAAGGCATTGAAGGCAAAAGTGATTCTCAAAAAATCTGTTGTGCCTTTCATATTCATAATAAAATCATCAGTCAGATCCACTGGACCATCCCATAAAATAAATATAATATAGTGTCCAAATATCTTAAATAAAGTTTACAGTATTTATAACATTTTGAAAGGAAGATATGTTTAATTTTTCCAACTAAATAGAATCAAATTTACATAAATGGGTCCATGCACTTAAGCTACTCCTTTAATTTGCCATGGTCTTTTAGACATTTTTATGGTTACCTGTTCTGGAATTGTTGAATAAAAGAACCGTATTTTACCTAAGGGTCCAGCAAATCGTTTTTTTCCTAAATGGCTTTACAAGAATAGAAGTTGGTCTGAATAAACATTTTTATGGTAACTGATATTCACTGCCAGAGGTTGTCACTGAGCTTGTTTTATTGTTGTTTGACTTTGTTTACTCCTTTAATTTGTTTGTAAATATTCAGCCTTCAAAATAAATACAATCACTATCCAAAATGGTCTCCATAAAATCCATAACTAAACTGATTTCATTTTCTGGAAGAAAGTTACACTCTAAAAGACTTTCACTGAATGACATTAGACCTTTATTCCTTCGGATACATGTGAACAAATTGGCAGCATCAATAGTTAAATTAAATTGTTTTCCCATAAATCCCTCTGAGTCTTCCTAAAAAAAAATCACGAGTCTTTTAACGTGTGACTGTGTATTGAAGCCTGGGTTTAAAAGTATATCAGTGAAACCTGTTAGGGAGTAAGTTTCAGACCCTCTGAGCAACAATTTTCTGTCTAAAACAAGGTTCTTTCAGACATTTTTTGCACTTTGGAGATTCCAAGTATAGTGGGGATTATGGGATTTAAGATTTTTAATAATTCATAAACACTTAGTGTTAGTAACCCTTATTCCAAACATTCATTTAACTGTAAATAATGTTCTAATAGGTGATATTAACTTTATTTCTGGTGGCTTAGGTATAAACAGCATCATCCTGAAAGACATTAAGCATAATTCTTGAGTAATTTATTACATCAAATAGTGCAATACCTTCTCCCTTATCAGGTAACTCATATTGACTTGTCTCTGTTAAGAACATCTAATACAATCCTTTCACTCTTAGAGAGGTTTAATCTAATGTTCTTTTTTGTCCAGGGTATTTATATAAATCATTGTTGTGTGCTTTTTTTCAAAAGCTTGGATTACAGGGTGGATGGGAGGGTTGAAGAAATTCTTGTTTAAAAAAAAAAAAAAAAAAAAAAACAGTAGCTTGCATTTCATCCCTCCTTACATTTTATAAGGCACCATTAAATTCAATTTCCTAGTGAATAGTTTAATTTCAAGTAATTTAATTGATTATATCAAATTGTTTCATAGGAATGAACTTACTTTTTTTTCAAACAAAGAAAAATGCTCTGAGGTAATATTAACCTGAATGTAATTAAAAATATTAAAATCTTTATGAGTTAACATAGTTCCATAGAAGTGAATTGACGTTTCTGCCTCCTCCCTTTTCATCTCCCCTCTGTAATTCATATACCCATAATCTTGGTAAAATGTCAAACTATTGTTCCACATCTGCCCCCTCTGGTTTGCTATCTGCTCCAAACACTGGATGGGTGAAAAGTCCAAAAGGTCACCCAAAGTGAAGTTCTCCTCACTATTATTAGGTTGTGTGGTATTCTCATGTGAACCTTTAGTTGTATCATTTATGTAATTTTGAGAATGAAAACTATGTTTACCCATTGGCCTACCCTTGTTATTACCCTTCCTAAGTGATCTAATAATGTAGGCTTTATCTGTACTGCATTGACTAACATCACTATCAATGTTCTTTAATGTCCTGTTTTTAGTAACAAGGCATATTATTGAAAATATTGTACTTCATTTCATAACTATCAAACAATAAATCTTCTTTCATTTTCCTATTTAACTCATCAGTTTTGTCCAAAATCTCTGAAATAAAAAATGTTGTTACATTTTATAATAAATTTCATCAAATCAAACCTATATTTATCCAGTAGACATTTAAATTCTTTAAAAAAACTTACAGTGAGAATCCATAATATTTGGGAATTGAGTAACCTGCAACCCTATGGGGACAATTTTCCATTTCAGTCCATAAGATAATCATTATCTAACTGTACACTTTTTAACTGTGCAAGTTTCCTTTCAAAAAGAGAAATGTCCCATTTCAAATTTGAAAAAAAAAACAGTGTCAGGTACATTTTTCCATCTCCAGAAACATCAATATTGTCTGAAAATAAAAAAGTCTTTGCCAACCATTTAGAAAAACTAAAATTGCTAGTTCTATTTGAAACTTCTCTTTCATAGGAAGTAGAAACCTCTCAATTGTATGAAAATGAACTAACTGTACCTTTTTTTAGTATGTGGCTGCTTGTCTTGACCATTTGAAGGTTTACCAGGGTTGACTATATCAATTTTTATAACCTGAATGTCTCTGTTTTTTAATAGGAGTTTTATCATGAATTACTGCCTCATCAGAATAAGTTGGTAAAATGTTAAAAGGATGTGAGTGCTGTTGAAAAGATTGTTGTGTAAGTAAATTAATAAGCTGAGATAATTCCTCCTTCAAAACACTAAAAGCCACTGTCAATTCATTGATTGAAAAACCTCCCTATCTAGATACAAGTAGTTGACTTCCTTCCTCTTGGTGCAGCCTCCATGGTTCCCAAACCCGTCAAACTCCTAACCACACAGAAAAAGCATGTACACATAAAGGAACATTAATAAACCAAAAATCATGCATACTAAGATTTATGGTTCCAGGAACAACACCATAATTTGAAGTCAAATAAGATTTTATTTTATTTTGGTGAGTTGAACACTTTTATTCTGTTAATAGGAGAAAAGAACTTCGTCAGAACTAAAATGGAAATGCATCACACAAATTTAAAACATTCTCATGAATAATTAAGAAAACATTATTACACAATAACACTGTTCATATAAAAAATTTCCATATGAAGTAACTATAACTTTTAGTAAATATGTAAGTGTGTAAAAAATATAAACACATGTCTTAAAAATTCCCCCACTATTCAAAAATTAATAAGGTCATTTGTGACTAGTTATAAAGATACGCACTAATTAAAATGTTCTACCATTTTATAGTAGACTTTAAACATCACAAACTGTAAGTATATTTGTTAATACCACTACTTCTACTGAAATAAAAATCACAATTTTACAACCCTAATCTTCAACACTGGAAGAATTAACATATTTTCTTTCAAACTTGGGAATGGCAATTTTGTTGGTCCAAGAGGATTTAATTCCAGGTATCAGTGAATAAATCACCTTTAAAATAGTTTTTGTAAGAGTACAATCCCACCTTCTCCCCCATGTGGGAGACTTCATTTCTATATCCTCTTTACTTAAATATATTAACTCTATGGTTGCTGAATTGTGGGGAATAAATAGCCTGCAAAACTTAAAAAAGTACTTACATGAACTGCAGTCAAATTGATTGGTTAAAAAACACAAAAAAATCATCAGGGATTTATTTCTTCATGGAACTGATATGAGAAAGGTTATACATGACATACTCAAAATGTAGCTCTCGTCTGGGCACTACTTAAGTGAATTTGAACAATCTTGGTGATTATTATGATTAGTGAAATATTCCACATTTCCTGTTTGTAAGGCCTAAACTTAAATTCAAAAACTCTTTTTTTATAACATTCATCCTATCAATCTGTATCTTAATGAGTGACCCAAATTCCTGAATCCCATCAAAAAACATCTCCCCATATTTCCTCTTTCTTACAAACTATTCTTTATTAACCCTCATTTGGTTTATTTGTTAATTTCATAATTTCCTGCTTGTGTGTCATCTATCACTCTGTTATGCACCTCTTCTATCACTCTGTTGTGTACCCTTGCCTTGTGAAGAATTTAAATATTTTTATTACAGTCCTTTTGAGCCAAGTGTTTCCGTCTACTGGGATTTTTCTTCTACCTGTGCCTTGCCTGTAATGTCCTGGGATTCCTTTTTCTACCCATTAAGTTGTGTCCTTCTCATGCCTTCTTTCTTCTGATCCCTTCCTTTCCATATAGACAACAGTCTGTTGGTTTGTCTCCCACTACTGCACACCCTACAGGCCACCATCCCTATTTTGGTGCACAGCCTGTGTCAATGTGGTTTAGAACACCTCACTTCTTTCCCTTTCCCTATCCAGACCCTCTTGCACACCACTAATCATCAATCCACTTCTTGATTCCTTTGTCACCTAATTGTTTTATTAACTTCTTTGTATTTTGTTTGCTCCTTTTTCCCCAATAAACTTATATAATATGTTTCCTGATGCCAAGTTGAAGTCCTTCATAACCATGCTTTAACATATCCCTCCCTGCTCCTATATCACTCTTCAGAAAACCATTTAATATGACCTGTCCTTTACTGCAACAAACCATGTCTCACGTCCACTCTCCTTTATTCACAATAATATCACCTCTGCCTTTTTTTAAGAATGTTGCTCCTCACATCACCTTGCCACTTCTTTTTAAGCATCTCCTACTTTCTAGATTTCCTCTGTCTTACAAATGCAGTGCCCATTCCTGCCCTTCTCATTTTTACTGCTGTGGGCTCCCTTTTAATTGGATATGTCACACTCCCATTTTCCATATTATTACTTCCAATTGCTCCCCTGCTACTGTCCCACTCCCTCCTTACAAGAATCATTTCCACCTGATCAGTTAAGGGAAGAAACTTTTCCTATTAACCTTCTCTCTTGTTTCCCACAGTTCTAACGCTATACTTAAAATGCAGTGGTCACATGTGCATGACCCTGTCTTTTGGTTGTCACACAGAATGCCCCCCTCCTACACATTCACCAGAGTATTGTTTGTTACTCTAGGTTACTTATTTTACCCTCTGCACCATCCTCCCTTGCTTCCTTCCTTCCTTCTGTCTTTTATCTTGCTTTCTATCCACTTTTGTCGATCCATTGTTGATAAATACCCCTCTTCCCTCATCTACTCACCATGTAATCAGTTATTAAATAGTTTTACCTGCTGAGTTTATTTAAATTGTTCAGTATTTGCCTCTCTGTTGAAAAAATTACAGAGTTACTATAACACACATTACTATTTCTAACTTTTCAGCAGTCCAGCACAATCATTTGTTATTTTCTACATTTTAATTCACTCCTTAGAGAATATAAGAAGTACATGTGAGAGTTCTGCCCCAAAATGTATGCTCTGCAATACTATCATTGGCTGAACTGGTATAGTCATTATATGTTTTTTCCTCACCTTTCTCTTCTTCCTCCCTCAGAATTTCCTTACTGCTAATGGTGTCTCCTCTAAAGTTTCCCCCACACCATAAGTCCATTAAAAAATACTTGCTCCATTTTCTTCCTCCTCGTCCCTTACTTTACTTCTTTTATTTAGCCTACTGCATATCATCCTCATGCAACCACAATTAACAGTCAAGTAATGCAGCATTTGTTTGATTTGCCTCTACATTGTAACTATGTTGGGAAGCACTAAATTATATGCACAAAATTATTTACATCCACATGACGTTGATACAATCATGGTTAAAGTCCCTCCCCAGTCCTTGTGATGGTACTTGATGCTCAACAAATTAGTGGTCACACCAGCCAAGTATTCAACTAGATGTTGTCCACTGACCTTTCATTTGTTTTCCTGGTTAGTAGTAGTGGTGGCCACCACTGAATTACCAATACAGCATTTGAACCATGTGCTTCAGTAAGGTAACTGAGCTGGCAGCAGGGGAAATTTAAATGCCAGCCTATGCACTGAATGTAACTATATGTTTTTTAAATCTCTCCATGACTTTAATGAATTTCTACAGTGTTAAAGACTACATCAAACAGACTTTAGGGGATTTCACCTCCATCCTTCCGCATTTGGTTAATGTGCATTGCATTCTGACTTGTTTTCAGAAAGTACCACCAATATTTGTTTATATAAACTTGTTAAATGCATTGATAGTGTTATAGTCAAAAATAACTTCATGCAACATAGTTCAGTAGAGAAAAAGTGTCTTCTTCATTGTAAGAGAACATATGTACATGGCAGACTAATCAATCAAGGTCTTGTCTCCTCGAACAAGGCAACTGTAATAATTTTTACACTGTAAAAGCTTCCGACGAAACATTTTGTTATCTATTAGATTATAGCCACTTACAGTTAAAACTAAACACCTCTGTATTGTTTTGCTTACTAAGAATCTGCAGAACACTTCTATGTGCCTTTCCTTATTAGGTACAAGTTCTATCTTCTGCGTTGGAACTATTCATGTTGGCAGTATCCACATTAACACTCAAAAAATACCAAGACATTCCTAAGCTGACAAGATCCATCTTGAAACAATATGGATTCCACTTCTAAAGAGAGAATATTATATAAAGCACTAAAGGTTTTCCCTTCTTAAACTTTTCCCTGCTCAGTGGACTAGAACTTGGATACTTTTCAGTCTTAACCCAGCCGTAAGGAATTTTCTGTCACCTTACCATAGACATGTTAGAGTGTCACTCCAGAGTTTGTACATGCAGGCACCTAAAGCTTTAGATGCTGTCCTTCACTTTTCAGGCCATTTCTGTCACATATTTTCTCTTTTAACAAACCATTTCCTACTTGATCTCATGATATCTTCTCTTCTCTTTCATTCCACCAGTATGGCTTTTACCTTTCACAGATTATGCCATCCTACACCAGCAGACGCTCCCCATTTCTGCAGCCTTGTTCCAATGAAATATTCTTTTGGCCTCCATTTTCTTCATCTGTAACAATCTGTCTATATTTGTGTCTCTAAGACTCATTATCCTAAAGTTTCTCCAATACTCCCTCACTGTCTTCTTTTTCTTCTTCAGACTGTGTACTTTTTTTTCCAACAAACCTGTGAAAAACTCTTTTGTCTACTCTGATACCTTTCAGTCTGCATTAAATAGTCCTCTTTATTCTGTGAAACCTTGTCTGACTGTCATACTTTCGAAAGAGTTTACATTTGCTGGATTCTGCTAGCACGCTTCTAACTTCTCAGCTGAACATGGCACTCCTGGTTATTACACTTTTAGCATGCCCAGATACAGAAACCAAGAATTGACATCCTGTCATTTTATTCTGGACATTGCATAAGTGTAACACCACCGTTTAGCAAAATACACCTATGACAATTTCTAAAACTGTATACAGAATTGCGCTGCAACTTCCAAAGTGTAGCCACCCCCCCACACACACACAAAATCCTAGTCAGTGAATGTTTACAGAACAGAGTAAACTGATGGACATGACAGCCATAAGGGGAAAAAAGCCATTTAACAATGCCTCATTGCCAAAAATAAAAAGGAAAAATATATGTGTATATATGTTAGAAAACAGAATGTGCTCAAATCATTAAGAAAGAAAAAACTCTGGAAGTCTCATTCCAAGTTGCAAAATCTCACTTACTTTATTGTGGGACAGATGAGTGCTGTTATATACATGGCTATTATCAGGCAAATGCAGTTACATTTATACAAGCCAAGCTGTTTGAGGGTGGGCCAGGATGGGCTGGGAACTGCTACTGCTTGGAGAGCCAAGGTGGCTGGACCGAGGGTGATTCCTCCCCTTGTTTATGGACTGGATGCTGGATGGCTGTCATAGAAGGGGAAATTTCAGGTTGCTTCCATCTCCCTCTGTTAAAGACTTTTTTCCATGTAATATGATCCAGACAAGGAACCTCAGGAGATATAAAGAGATCTAAACACTTAATTAAAGTCTGTATAGTGATCTGTGGCACTTTCATGCCGATTTCTTCAGATCTGTCCCTAATTATAAAGACATATTAAGGTCATTTTCTGCTGTCCTTTGGAATAACATGAATGGGGGTAAGAGATATTTACACTCTATAAGCCAAAAAGAGTGAAAAGGTGAATAACAAAAAAACAATAAGCCAAAAATCCATCTTGTGATGTAAAAGAGGACAGTGTCCTTAAAATAATCAAGTCCATTGCATTTGTTACAATAGGAATTTATTAAACTCCAAAATGACAAAACGATATGGGTAAGAGCTTTCGTCCATAAAAGAACAGGACTTTATCAAAACCAAATTGCTTGCCAAACAACTCACTTAAATAACTGTGACAATTTGTTAATTAACCACTCTAGACATTAATTACACTAAAAAGTTTATCATTAAAAGCACTAGTTAAATATGTATTTATAATCAACTCCTAATGCATACTAAATGAAAGTAAAAATAAATTTATAAAAATAAAATAATTTTTAAACACATTAATGCAATCTACAAAACAGTAGCTCTATCCTTTAAGATAGGAATCAATGACAGGTGTTCCTTCATACCAGGGGACTATTTGGAATTTAGTCACATTTACCATCTTAATTTACTTTTACATAAATTATTAGCCCAGTTTCCTCCTATAAGGTCTTTGACAATAATCTCCACAATACCAAACTTGAAACTGATGTATGTGTGCTTATATGGGGCATTATTCACACTTTTAGTAGCTGTGGTATAAAGGTGCTCATATATTTGTTTATGGAGTGTCCTCTCGGTTTTGCCAATGTAAAACCCATTACAACCTTGACAGACACTAACAAAGTAACCCTTTACTATCACAATTACCCCTACAAGACCAACCTTTTTAGGGGTTTACCAATGAAAATGTGCATTTCATTCATAATGTATGGACAATAGTTGTAAGCTCCACATCTTTTTATCCCCTTGCCTTGCCTTGCCTGTGTTTAAATCACTCAGGTACTTGTACTTTTTGTATTCATTTCAGAATAATGTTTTATTTTGTAAAACTGAATCCCACCGTGTACTAAGAATGTTAGTTTTTATTGTATTATTTCTTCTTTTGTAAACTACTAATGTTTAAGTAATGTAATACTGGAGCTTTTTTCCTCGGGTCTCTACTGAAAAAGGGCTTCTGCCCAGCCAGACTAACCCGGTTTACAAATGTCAACTAAATAAATAAATAAATAAAATAAAATAACCCTTTACTACCACAATTGTCCCCTACAAGTCCAACCTTTTTAGGGATTCACCAATGAAAATGTGCATCTCATTCATAACGTATGGACAATAGTTGCAAACTTCACATCCTTTTGTCCCCTTGCCTTTATCCCTCATGAAAATTGGGTGTCCTAACAAATACTTCATGTTATGTCCCACTTTGTAAGTAAAGGATGGCTTGTTTCCCAAACTCTTGTAGATGTCACCATTCCCTTCCAAAATAACCAAATTCTTACTCACTGTGTTGTGTACTTTGTTTCCAAAGGGCCCAAAAAAAGGTTACCATAGAATGTGAAAAGTTCCGATCATTAACTATGACTTGTTTTATTGGCCACAAAACTATGTCTTAATAGGGGAATATACTTAGTTCCCCATCCTTCCAGGATCTCCAGGTCTATCTCTTGGACCCACCCTTCTGGGTAACCCTTAACGACAAGCATTTGTGACAGGTTACCTAATTCTCTTTTGAAGTCCACCAATGTCGAGCACATCCTGGCCCCTCGAATTATCTGTCCTCTCACAATATTCCTCTTAACATACCGTGGGTGGTTACTACTGCAATCTAAAAAACTGTTAAGAGTATGTTGGTTTCCAAAAACTCTCGAGGTAAAAATTCCTTTGGCCTGGTCTCTTGCTATAGTAGTATCTAAATAATATATAGTGAATTTAGAGTAATTGTGTATACATTTAAAGTAACTACAAATGTTGTTGACATATTAAATTAAACTCTCTGAAACTACCTCATCCCCTTTCCAAAAAACAATTATATCATCCACATAATGTAGATAGGTCATCCACTTGCCCTTAAAACCAGAGTTGAATATATATTTCTTCTCCTATGCCGTCATAACTAAATTTGCGTACATAGGGGCACAACTGGATCCCATTGCTCTGCCTTTTATTTGCTTAAAAATCTCATTTTCAAAGGTGAGGTAGTTGTTAAACAAAATCCTCTCCATTACTTCCATGACAAAATTTATCAAAACTCTATTTAATGATGTATATTCCAAAAGGGCTTCTGAAAGAAAGTTCAAGGCCTGTGTCTTGGGGAATAGACCCAAACAGGTCAAGCATGTCAGTGGTTGAAAATCCTGTTGTGTCACCATAAAATTCATGCTTGATCCTGGATAGGAAGTCCCACGAATCAACTAAAACATATGTAATTGGACATAATGTATCCTTCAAAAAATGATCAACAAACACTACAAAGGAATAAATGGAACTATTCTGTGCTGCCACTGTAAGCCTGTAAGGGTCACCTGTTTCCATTTCTTCCTGTCCTCTGCATCTTGCTCTGTCACACCAACCACCTGCATGTCCTCTCTCACCACATCCATAAATCTTATCTTAGGCCTTCCTCTTTTCCTGTTACCTGGTAGCTTCATCCTTAGCATCTTTTTCCCAATATACTCAGCATCCCTCCTCAGCACATGTCCAAACCAATGTAATCGTGCCTCTCTGGCTTTGTCTCCAAACCTTCCAACATGGGCTGACCCTCTAATATACTTATTCCTAATCCTGTCTATCCTCGTCACATCCAGTGCAAATCTTAACATCTTTAATTCTGCCACATCCAGCTCAAACTCCTGCCTTTTTGTCAATGCCACTGTCTCCAACCCATATAACATAGCTGGTCTCACTACCCTCTTGTAGACCTTCCCTTTCACTCTTACAGGTACTCGTCTGTCACAAATCACTCCTGACACTCTTCTCCTCCCACTCCATCCTGCTTGTACTCTCTTCTTCACCTCTCTTCCATTCTCACTGTTACTCAGAACTATTGACCCCAAGTATTTAAACTCATCCACCTTTGCCACCTCTACTCCTTGCATCCTCACCATTCCTCTACCCTCTCTCTCATTCACACACATATATTCTGTCTTACTCCTGCTGACCTTCATTCCTCTTCTCTTGAGAGCATATCTCCATCTCTCCAGGGTCTCCTCCACCTGTACCTTACTCTCACTACAGATCACAATGTCATCTGCAAACATCATAGTCCACGGGGACTCCTGTCTGATCTCGTCTGTCAACCTGTCCATCACCATTGCAAATAAGAAAGGGCTCAGAGCTGATCCTTGATGTAACCCCACCTCCACCTTAAATGCATCCGTCACTCCCACCACAGACCTCACCGCTGTCACACTACCCTCGTACATATCCTGTACCAGTCTTACATACTTCTCTGACACTCCTGACTTCCTCATACAATACCACAACTCCTCTCTAGGCACCCTGTCATATGCTTTCTCTAAGTCTACAAAAACACAATGCAACTCCTTCTGACATTCTCTGTACTTTTACATCAACACTCTCAGAGCAAACATAGCATCTGTAGTGCTCTTTCCCAGCATGAAACCATACTGCTGATCACTAATCATCACGTCCCTTCTCAACCTTGCTTCCACTACTCTTTCCCACAACTTCATGCTGTGACTGATCAATTTAATCCCTCTGTAGTTACTACAGCTCTGCACATCACCCTTATTCTTAAAAATCAGTACCAAAACACTTATTCTCCATTCCTCAGGCATCCTCTCACTTTCCAAGATTTCATTAAACAATCTGGTTAAAAACTCCACTGCCATTTCACCTAAACACCTCCATGCTTCCACAGGTATGTCATCTGGGCCAATAGCCTTTCCATTTTTCATTCTCTTCATAGTTATCCTTACTTCCTCCTTGTTAGTATGGTAAGCTTGGTAAAACTCTCTAGTACATATTTTTTTCAAAACTAGCAAGTGTGGGGTGCAACAGGGGATTAAAAGTGCTCTTCCTTCTAAACCTGTTCCTAGGTGTGTCTGTGTGGTCATTAAAATCTTTAAAATATAACTGGAAATTCAGTTTCCTAGTATATAATTTTAACTCTATAAAGACGTTTGTAATATCCGTAGTCTTACTAGGAAAAAATTCAAATCCTTTTTTAAAAAGTGCAAAATGTGTTTCTGTAATCTCACAATCCGTGTAATAAAAAATGTTAAACCCTTGTGAGCGCAACATCTTTCCTTCAAAAAATGAAATAATAGGTTCACTTTGCTTAATATTGATCAGTATCTGTTGCCTCTGTTGTTCCTCCAAAAATTTCTCTGACCCCCCCCCCCCGTGCATGCCCCCTCGGGGTTTGTGGTTGACCTAAAAAATTCTGTCTATTTCTATTTCTATTAAGAATCCTTTCCAATCTACGTAATTGTGGGACATCTTGTTCAAACACTTCATTCTCCTCACACCTAAAATTTGAAGGTTGTGTTGAACCGTGGTTACCCCCTTGCCCTACCTAATAACTGCAAGACCCCATTTCTGAACCATACAATACATTTCTATTAGAATTTGAAGGTGAATCAAAATAACTTTTAGGGAGTAGATATGCCTCTTTCTGTCTATATTCATGTTCATCCCTCTTAAGTTTTTTCTGTTTCCTAACAAAGTTTTCATTTACTTGTTGCTCTGCCTTACTGAACACACTGTCACATTTATTCACAAAATTCATAAAATTAACATAATTCAAAATGTCATTATTCAAAACATTAATGTCTTCCAAAAGTCCATTAATTTTCTTAGTATTTATTCTAATAAAATGTAAAAGTTCAATGCCATGTCTGTCAAACATAGTTAACAATTTGTCAAGTTCTGATTGTCCCACAGTCAAACCATTGGGGAATTTACTCATTCTTAACCCCTTAGGTATGCTTTGAACTTGAATACATTCTGTAAGGTATGCATTGTCCACTTGCAAGTTACGTACCTTACTCATCTTAGATTCGAAAACTTGCAAATGGTTGTGAATATCCACTGGCGTAGTAGATAGCTCATCATGGATTAAAACCACTTCCTTATTCAGCCACTGTTCCAAATGAGATGCATGGTTAGAACCATCCACAATTCTCCATGACCCTTGCCCATAAGGAACACTGCTCATCACCAATGTTGGGGGAATGCCTTGACTGTCCGTTGGTCTGCCTCCTCCTGGGGCAAAAGTATTAGTTGTCATTGGATGTGAGTTCTTTGCCAAGGGTGTTGGGAGTTGTAGTCTATCCAGCATGTTCTGAATTTGCTGGTCTTGTAAAGACATTAACTTAATTGGTTGCATAAGATTACCTTCCTCACTATTAGGTGTATGTTCATTCAAATCAACAGTTCCACTAACTCCACTGGACCGGTGTTGACCTACTTCGAGTCCATGGTTGGTTTCCATTGTTGAGGATGGTTAAAACAGTTGTATACCAATTGTAAAACTCACTGAACCTCTTAAATCACAATCACACCCCAAAAACAGTAAACCAAAAAGCGTGAAAAGGTGAATAACGAAAAACCAATAAGCCAAAAATCCACCTTGTGATGTAAAACAGGACAGTGTCCTTAAAATAACCAAGTCCATTGCAGTTGTTACACAACGAATTTATTAAACTCCAAAATGACAAAACAAAACTGGTAAGCATTTTCGTACATAAAAGAACAGGACTTTATCAAAACCAAAATGCTTGCCAAACAACTCACTTAAGTAGCTGTGACAATTTGTTAATTAACCAATCTCGATATTAATTACACTAAAAAGCTTATCCTTAAAAACACAAGTAGTTAAATATCTATTTATAATCAACTCCTAAAACATACTAAATGAAAGTAAAAATAAATTTATAAAAATAAAATCCCTTTTAACTATATTAATACAATCTACAAAACAGTAGCTCTATCCTTTAAGAGAGGAATCAATGACAGGTGTTCATTCATACCAGGGCAACTATTGGCAATTAGTCGCATTTGCCATCTTAATTCACTTTTACATAAATTATTAGCCCAGTTTCCTCCCCTAAGGTCTTTGACAATAATCTCCAGAATACCAAACTTGAAACTAATGTGTTCAGAACATGACTGCGTGTGCCTGTATATGGCATTATTCATACTTTTAGTATCTATGACGTAAAGGTGCTCGTATATTCATTTACGGAGCATCCTCTCAGTTTTTCCAATGTAAAATCCATTACAACCTTGACAGATACTAACATAAACTTCCCCTTGAAAATGCTGTTCTTGCCTTTAACAACATTTTCCTGGAGACACTCAATTCCCTAGCTCCCATCAAGAAACTAAGGGTTAAAACTCAATATGCTCCCTGACTCACACAAGACACCAAAACACTAATGAGTAAAAGAGACATTGCAGGGAAAATATGGAACAAATCCAAATCCATCTCTGATATCTATACCTACAGAGAGCTCTGCAATTTAACCAAAAAAAGTCATCCTTAACAAACAAAGTTTTTTTTTCCATAAACCACTTAACTCTCACTCTAACCCACAAAAATTCTGGAAATCTGTTGATAAGTTGCTGCATCCTGGGTGTCCATCTCCCCCTAATCCTTGCCCAAACAGCTCCCCCCTCTGAGACAGCTACACTTCTAAATTCCTTCTTCATCGACTATATTCACAACCTCACCAAAACCGATACTAGTCCCCACCTCCCACCACCCATCACTACCAATTCTCTCACCTTCTCTCTTAAACCAGTCCCCTCATCCTACATCATCCTACATCAAAACTCTTCTGTCCAAACTTAAAACATGCTCTCCATCTGTTGACAACCTACCCCCTCAATTCCTAAAACTAGCTGCTAATTCTATTGCTTTTCCTATCTCTATATTAATCAATAAATCCATCAAGGAAAGCTCTGTGCCAGACATCTGAAAAAAATTCTATGTTATTCCTCTGCATAAAGGCAGTACAACAACAGACCCTTCAAATTTCAGACCTATTTCCATCTTATCTCCCCTGTCAAAAATACTAGAAAAATGTATCCACAAACAGCTTTTTGATAATATTCTCCAAGAAAATCTCCTTACACCCACACACCATGGCTTTCAGCCAAAGCACAGAACTGCTACTGCTCTAACTTTCTTTATTAATACTGTCTCAAAAGCATGAGATAACAATAAATTAGTTTCCTGCCTGTTCCTAGATCTATCAAAGGCCTTTGATACTGTCTCACATTGGTTACTGCTTTCCAAATTTGCTTCACTCAACCTCTCTAACTCGACTATATCATGGTTCTCCATCTACCTCCCTAATATATTCCAGGCTGTGAAATGGCAGTGCAACTACTCTCCCTTTCTTCCAGCACAAACTCTGGTGCCCCAAGGCGCCATCCTTGGTCCCCTACTTTTCAACATCTTTATTAATGACCTCCACTCTGCCTGCCCACTCTCAACTATCATTCAATATGCCAATGATTCCAGAATTATCTCCAGCTCTGACATCACACACTGTCATACCTTAACCCAAGAATCCCGCCATTCTGTAGAAAGATGGCTTACGTCCCACCTCCCTATACCATCACAAAACCGGTCTACTATTGAAATGTCGAACGGCACTACATCGACTGTACTATAGTCGAACACGGAAGTTCGAAACTAGTAATGTCGATGACAAAAAAACAATCTAGGACTGTGTTTTAACATGGGTCGAGGTAGGGGAGATGTTTGTAGTTCTGAATAATACTGAACACCTACCTCTACCCATGTTAAAACCATTCCTAGATTGTTTTTTTGATGTCGACATTACTATTTTCGAACTTCCGTGTTCGAATATAGTACAGTCGACATAGTGCCGTTCGACATTTTAATAGTAAACCCACAAAACCTCCTTCATGGTCTCCTCCCTGAATAATACTGTTATCTCATCTGAACCTCATACCAAACTACTAGGTGTTATTGTCGATGACCATCTCAAATTTGATCTACACACACAGCAGTGCATAAAAAAGACCCATCAAAGACTCGGTCTGCTCTATAGATATAATAAATACCTTACAAATGCTTCCAGACTCTCCCTTACTCAAGCCTTTCTCCTCCCCACACTGCTATATACAGCCCCTATTCTTACACACCTCCAGCCTAACATACTAACTAAACTTGAATGCACCTATAACAAAATAGCCCACCATTGTATCACTCTAAGAAGCCTGCAATGGCTTGAATTTCACCACCAAATCCTAATACCACAGCTTCTCTTGGCCCATGCAATTCTACATCAGCCATCTTCCTGTCCCTCTCTCTCCACTCTCATCCAGCCCTATACTTCCTATCACTCTCTCCACAGTTCTCAACAGAACCTCTTGCAAGTCTAGATGCCTAACAAAAATATTGGTAAACTACTCTATAGCTATTCCATAACAAATGCATATAACAAACTACCTCAAGAAGTCAGAAGTATCACAGACTCTAACCCCTTTAAAATAGCAATTAAAGACTATTACCACACAGATCATGGACATGTCTCTGCCATGACCCAACATAGGCTATACTTCTTTCATATTGACTGTTGCCCTCTCAGATAATACCATACTTGTCCTCACATTGGTTTCTTACCGGTACTCCTTTTTTGTCCTTACTCCTTCTTTCTAGTCTCCACTCCTACTATTTTTTCCACTCTATACTCCCTCCAACTATATACCTTAGTAGCCTTCTCCTCACAGTATACTTTTCCTTGTGCTATTTCTATATTCTGCTCATCTCTCACTACAACTTTCCTCAATTATGCTAAAAATTAGGTCTCTATTTGTCTTCTACAATATCTTTACATGCCTTTAATCCCTGTGTTTAAATCTCTCAGATACTTGTACTTTTTGTATTCATTTCAGAATAATGTTTTCTTTTGTAAAACTGAATCCCACCATGTACTAAGAATGTTAGTTTTTATTGTATTATTTCTTCTTTTGTAAACTACTTCCTTTGTTAATTAATGTCTAAGTAATGTAATACTGGAGCTTTTTTCCTCGGGTCTCTGCTGAAAAAGGGCTTCTGCCCAGCCAGACTAACCCGGTTTACAAATGTCAAATAAATAAATAAATAAAATAAAATAAAATAACCCTTTACTACCACAATTGTCCCCTACAAGTCCAACCTTTTTAGGGATTTGCCAATGAAAATGTGCATCTCATTCATAACGTATGGACAATAGTTGCAAACTTCGCATCCTTTTGTCCCCTTGCCTTTATCCCTCATGAAAATTGGGTGTCCTAACAAATACTTCATGTTATGTCCCACTTTGTAAGTAAAGGATGGCTTGTTTCCCAAACTCTTGTAGATGTCACCATTCCCTTCCAAAATAACCAAATTCTTACTCACTGTGTTGTGTACTTTGTTTCCAAAGGGCCCAAAAAAAGGTTACCATAGAATGTGAAAAGTTCCGATCATTAACTATGACTTGTTTTATTGGCTACAAAACTGTATCCTAATAGGGGAATATACTTAGTTCCCCATCCTTCCAGGATCTCCAGGTCTATTTCTTGGACCCATCCTTCTGGGTAAGCCCCAACGACAAACATTTGTGTCAGGTTACCTAATTGTCTTTTGAAGTCCACTAATGTCGAACACATCCTGGCCCCTCAAATCATCTATCCTCTGACAATATTTCTCTTAACATACTGCAGGTGGTTACTACCGTAATCTAAAAATCTGTTAGACTATGTTGGTTTCCAAAAAACTCTTGAGGTAAAAATTCCTTGGGCAGGGTCTCTCGCTATATTAATATCTAAATGATCTATAGCAACTTTAGAGTAATCGTGTGTAAATTTAAAGTAACTACAAATGTTGTTGATATATTTGAATGAAACTCTCTACAACTACTTCATCCCCTTTCCAAAAAACAATTATATCATCCAAAAAACATAGATAGATAGCTTTTTGTGTAATTAATGTCTAGACTGGTTAATTAACAAATTGTCACAGCTATTTAAGTGAGTTGTTTGGCAAGCACTTTGGTTTTGATAAAGTCCTGTTCTACAGACGAAAGTGCTTACCAGTATCGTTTTGTCATTTTGGAGTTTAATAAATTCCTATTGTAACAATTGCAACGGACTTTGTTATTTTAAGGACACTGTCCTCTTTTACATCACAAGGTGGATTTTTGGCTTATTGATATTTCCACTATATGGTGTTGCTTGAGACTTAAAAATTTGACTTGTTCTCTTTGGGATTTCTGGCCTCAGAAACCAAAGCTAGACAGGTCTTCTCCTTGATAATGGAAGTGATTAGAAAGTCTGCTTTTATTTATATAGATATATATATATATATATATATATATATATGGGTCTACTTTCATAGACCGAACGTACGAATCGCCGACACACATGTTCCCGACCCCAAACAACCGAAAACACACCACACCAACAACTCAACATACCGAACACCACAACACCGACACAAAAAACGCCAACTACACATTGCACACAACAACATATCCACTAACCTTAACCTAAACCCTAACCCTAACGTCCGACACTACCGCACACTTACCCAACCCGCACCCTAACCCTAACTCACTTAACACACCTCTAAACCTCAACACCGTCACTATCGTGATACTCACCCTACCTGCACCCTAACCCTAACTCACTTAACCCACCCCTAAACCTCAACACCGTCACTACCGCACACTTACCCTACCTGCACCCTAACCCTAACTCACTTAACCCACCCTAAAACATGCAGCCCGTCACTGTCGCACACTCACTCCACCCGCATTCTAACACTGACACACTCAACACTACCCTACACTGCTCTACGTCACTTCCACACACTTACCTCACCGGAACCCTTAGTCCAACACCACCGCCCACTCACCTTTCCCACACCCTATCCTAAAATCCCTCACTATCGTACACTTACCTGTCCGCTCCCCAATACTACATCTTTCACTTTCGCACACTTACCGTATCGCGCTCACATGCTGCCGTTGTCGGTCTCTCAGCCGTCGGGATATCGCGTTTTCGGTAACCTACCTGTTCGGTCGTTCCGTCTCGGTCTTCCGGGTGTCGGTGACGTGGCGCTTCGGTCTATGAAAGTAGACCCATATATATATATATATATATATATATATATATATATATATATATATATATATATGTTTACTATGACTTTCACGAAATGCAGAGTATCGAGCGACACATGCTCAGATCACTGTTTTCAAATCAGCAGTTACATGAACCAAAAATGATCAATTTCTAATGATTGAATGACGTGTAACACTTGATCATTCTTGATTCGATGTACTGGGAAATCGCGGATCAGTGGCAGACAGGGAATTAGCCGATTTCCTTACTGTAGTGTGATCTCGGAGTTGGTATATTTAATGTGCAGGAGATATGGGGGGGTGCAGGGGGGCATAACCCTCTTGCAAAACAGTAGCATTAATGTACCATTGACTGTAGAGTGTAACGGTATGTTAATGTGCATATCATGGGTGACTGATGTCACCTCCTGCTATGTTGAATACATCGAATCATGGTTGTCGATGTGTTCATTTTCTCCTTGGTTTACTTTTCGGCGTTCCAGAGTCAGCATTTTTGGTCAACATTCTAAATGGTATTCGGAATGCCAATAGTAAACCATACATTATATATAGATATACAAATACACACGTGTGTGTGTGTATATATATATATATATATATATATATATATATATATATTTATATATATATGTATATATATATATATATATATATATATGTATATATATATATATATATATATATATATGTATATATATATATATATATATATAATTATGCATACACACACACGCACACACACACATATATATATATATATATATATATATATATATATATATATATATAAAATAAGTTATAAGGGAAGATTGAAATAGATTTTGGATTTTTGTATGTTGTTTTATATTGCTTAAATATTTAAATGATCTATTGATTAATTGTTTAATAATGAGATTGGTTAATGAAATTGTTTAACAAGCCTACTGGGGTTTGTATAAATGTTACCACATTTAAGGGTGCATTATTCCTAGAAGGCAAATAGCTGAGGTACCAGAATCTGTATTAAAAAGGTGGTTTTCCTGGCATTTGTATTGTGGCCGTTATTTATCTTTGTTTTATGTTAGCAGCATGTATGTTTAACCAGCATCAATTTACATAATGCCACCCACTATGCCATGTACTGCACTTCCAGTTCTCTTTAGCATAGTGTAAATATGTATTTATTACATAACTTAGAGTAGCCCTTACTTACCTAGTCTACAATCTACATGCGAAAAGAGAGCCTTATACTTACCACTAGATGTTGCATTCACTAAATAACAATATTGCAAATGCAATTGCCCTACAGTCATTAAGATCAGGCATGCCTAATCAATGTATTATACCTCAATAAAGTATGCTATTGAATAGGTGTATTTTCAATATCTGTAATCACTGAAACTTACCTTCTATAAAATGCAGATTTGACTGTCTCAGGGGTATATATAAATATACAGATACAAGTAAGTATTATTATGTCGTTCTTCATCTATAATAAACACTCATGCACACATCACCAAAGAAGAGTACACCAAACTTAAACAAAATTGGAAGCATACACTGACCACAAATGATTACAAAAGAAAAATTAAGACAATTCTGTGATCAATAAACCATTCATGCACAAAACTACCCCAAAAATCAACCATCACCAACATGCATGCATGCATACGTGCACGCACACACACACACACACACACACACACACACACACACACACACACACACACACACAATCTAAAATTATCTAAAACAATAATGCCCACTGACAATAAAACATACATCATACATACAGGAAAATGAATTGCTTTTATTCCTTTACTATAGTAACTGCATGGTCACTCAAACTTGATGAAAATAGCAAAGACCGAGAAAATGCTTGAATGTTGTTTTGGGATATGTTGCAGGCACAGTAATGTTTATGGGCATCAGACTAGGTTTTAAGCCCTGTGTTTCTAATGTATAGTCAAAGTGTCTACTTATGTCACAAAAAGTCTGAATGTATCCATAAAGACTTAAAAGTAAATGTCATGGGCATTCAGAAGCCATATAGCTGAAACACTGGTATGTCCTTAAGGAGTCATTAGCATATATCACATGGGCCTCCATTAGAGTAGGTTTAAGTTATTGTGCAATGAAGATTCTAAGTACATGTTTTTAAGTGTCTGATGTACATCTTGTTGTATATGGTGCATGCCTGACTACACCCTTGACCAGTCAAGTCCATATTTTTAAGCTACCAGTGTTCTCAGTATAAACAATATTCCTTTGTTACATATGCAAGTAGTTTATATATATTTGTTTTGCACCACTGTGCTTGCTTCCATTTAATTCCCTTCATTTTGTCTCGCTCTGTGTGTCCTTTTATTCATTTGGCAGTCACTCCAGCAGAGTCAAAAATTTTCAGTTTTCCTTTTACGAACATCCTCAAAGACACCACTTCCACTCCTGATAAACTTAAAGAGCACAGCTTTTTAGGTACAAGATGGAAAATTAACTATGAAGTAGTCAGTTATGTTAAAACTGATTTCAAAAGCTCAAATATCACCAAATGTGATTACATTACTAGCTAAAAATATGACAGATGAAAAACTTAACATAAAGTGCAACAGTCAAATTTTCAGAAACTTCATATAATGTGGGGAGCATAACAGAGTTTCCTAAAAGTATACAAGAAACAAATTGCAAAATGGAATACATTCAAAATGCTGAATGGCGTTATATTTCAAACAAAATGTCAAAATTCACAATGTTGAAAAATTGCGAAGAACATTTTTGGCTGACATGAAAGATTGAAACAATACTAATATCATGAACTTTAATCGTACTTTGACTTATGGGGTTCATTCCTGTCATGGTGTTAGAAACCCAAAAGATTTGGAGAAATTAAAAAGACTGAAAAATCGTCATGGATTCTATGCAGGGAAGCAAGTCCTCTGCACACCCCCCCCATGTGGGGGTCTTCACCCTAACAGCCCCTGCTAATTATATATACCAACTCTGAGATCAAACTATAGCGCGCTAAGGGAAAAACACCATTCCCCAGTATACCACAATCTTTTTTTAACACCTTTATTGAATTATCACTTGTGACATAGGGAAATTTACATTTATATAAAATTACTCAAACTGTATTAACAAGTTCACATTTACAAACATTATACTTCACATATATTGCTGTATTTTATATAACCTAAGCAACATTACATAAATTATTCAATTCCTAAATAAACAAGAAACATCTTTATTAAATTGCTACTTACGACATAGGCAATCATACATTTATATAAATGAAAACAAACCACAGAGACAAAATCCTAATTGCAAGCATTTTACTTCACTAACCATACTGACACAATAATTAAATATTTTTTAAGCTGAATTAGAAGATATTTTCCTGAAGGAATGTAGAACTCTCAATCACCCTTTGATATTAGACTTTACACCCACACCCATGATAATGTTATATACAAACTTCAGGACTGTACTTACAGAGCAGGGAAGTCTTAAATTTCCAGCAAAACTAAATATTACTTTTATATCAGCATCACAGATACTATATATAGTTAAGATGGTCTGAAGGAGAAGCCCCCCCCCCCAAAAAAAAAAAATATATATATATATATATATATATATATATATATATATATATATATATATATATATATATATATTCTCTTTATCAAAATCAAAGTTGATATATGATGGGTTAGAAGCATAGTCTCCACATTGATGGGTGCAGCCATGTAGTCCCCTGTAAAAGTCTTTAAATTTAATTTACTTTTAGTATTAACTGTACTTTATCATGTAGGTATTCAGGTACAGTTTATAGTAAAAGTAACTATCTTATTACATATGTTATGTTTTTCACTTTTTAGAATTCAGTGAAATAAGTAAATATGAATATGCAAGTAAAGCTTTCCACTGACAATTTTAAATGTGCTTATTGCTATAGCCTCCAAGAGTTTTAATATAGATAACAATAATATTTTAATATCTGTAGGCATTCAGTTGGATTGTTAAGTTTGACTATTCAGATCCTTACATAGACTTATTACATTTGTTGTTCAACTCATTACACAGTTATTTTTATCATTTTGCTGCTGATCGTTGGAGTTAATTGTTTAATACCTGGTTTCAATTTTTCCTGGTTTATTCATTTTCCATCTTCATCCATGTTCCATCATATCTGCTCTGTTTATCCCCCACCCGCAAACTTGCATGTCCTCTGCATGATGCTCCATCCTGGTGACCACTGTGTTGTTTTTCTTTTCCTTTAACTTCTCCTGGCATTGACTCATGAAATTACTTATGATAATTTGCTGATTCACTTTGGCTTAGAGTTTCCACAGATCACAAACCATGACTTATATACCTTCCATTAACTTCATGAAGTTCTCCTTTCAATATTTTCACAGCTATTGCTGAAGCACCACTGCAGATTCTGCACTTTCCTATCTGGAAATAAACACCATGCAAATTCTTTGTTTCTGTGTCTGTCTCCTCCTCCCCACAGCTAACCGTCAGTTGCCACCAGATCCTCTCCTCATTCACTGGGTCCACTGGACCCACCTTAGTTTCCCCTGGGCTTTATCTGACCTGCGTCTGAGACTGATAAGGAGACTGAAGTGCACTGTCACATTGTTGTCAGGACGTGAGTCCTAATCTATTACCTGTGAGCACCGCTGAGATGCTGTGTCAGTAGGTGAATGCACGCTTCTGCTTATGCTCACTGAAAGGCTATGTGGTATGCCTGCTTTGCAGCACATTGCTTGCCAGGCCCATAATGTTGTTGTATTGCACTGAGCCTAGGCTGCCTCTCCCACCCCCTGATTAGGAGACCTGACATCAGCTGCTCATTTGCACCCTTCCCCTGTGCTGCCCCTCCAGCATCTGTGCAGCTAGATGAACAAAGGTTGTGCGGGTCACATTAAGGGCTATATCTGTCTGTACCATGCGAACAATGGCATTATGCAAAATTCTTATCCTTCTAACCTGACAGTATTTGGACTCCCACTATACAACCATGCTTAACACAGTGAAGCAGATTTTACTGCATACACTAAAACATTTAAGATAGTGTTTAAGCAGATGACTGTACTTCCCTTTATGGTGATTCCTCTTCAGGCAGTGCTAGGCATAATATTCTGCTAGAGAAGATATCTCCAATGATGAAGCAGTGTTATCTTCTAACTGCATATCAAGAACACAGAACACAGGCCAGAAAAACTGCCTAAATTGTCTCTCTTACTTTTTTTTATTAATCAATATACACACCAGGTAGTTACAAGTCTCCATTTATAGAAACACACTTATACCATAACTTGCAACAAACTTCATCCCGGAGCTTAAAGCTTCTCAATCATATGTTAACCTGTTATCCCAAACCTATAAGACCACTTTTCAATAATCATTGAATAAAAAAGAATTCAACCCTGTCCAAAATTATTAACTAGCCTATTAACATATGTATGCATTGCCACTGAAATGTGCTCAGGAACATTCCTCCAGAATCTGAAAATAGTAGCAGAGTGGTAATTACCTGCAGGAGCCATTGTCAATATGTCTTATCTAAAAGAACCTGTTTACAGTAGGTGGGGTCCCTAAAATCCAAAAGAGTGTATCTTGCAAAGGGGTACAGGTTTTCTCAGTGCAAAATAGACTTGCCTTATAGACCTTTGTCCAATGATCTCTACCAGACAGGCAATGTCATATCATGCATATGTTATTGGGCCTGATTCATGACACCTCCAACATCTGTTCTATCCTGTGCCTCTTCACCAACTCCTATCCTGGATAATATGCCAGAAATGCAACTTCTTAAAGTGAGTGAAGTACAATGAATATAGAAAGAGACATTTCTTACCCATTGTAAGTGTCCTTTCCCCAGTCCTTTTGGGAAATCTGTTCCTCAGTGTCTTCTCCCAGTTCCCTTTATCCTGGTCAAAAATCGGTGGTCCCAAATCTTCAAATGTTTTGTAAAAGATTGCTAGGTAAGTGAGGTGTATAGTAGGGCTTGTTTTGTCTATTCCTCAACTCACTCACTCTCTCTGTCTCCCCCTCTCTAATTGAACGTTGGTTATCTGACATCCTAAATGTCGAAGGCAGTGACCCAAGTTTCTACAACGTCAAATTTTCACATGCCGAATACATAAACATCGAACCCCAGCCAGGCTAATATCGCCCTTCTTGACCCATTGTTGCACTTGTGGTGGTTGACCGATCGGAAATATTGAATTTGGTGTTATGTTCGACATTCCGACCATTCGCCTGTGTGAGATTCAACATTTCCATTCAGAAAATGTGATGCTCGACTATGTTCTGTTCGATCATATGCATGTATTTCTCTCTCTCTCTCTCTCTATATATATATATATATATATATATATATATATATATATATATATATGGTCTAACTTAGTCTCTATAGATTTAAAAAAGCTAGATAGTTGTAAGTAATGCCATCTTTGTAAATCCTTATCCTTAATCTTGGGCTTACAATCCAACCATTTCAGGAAAAGTAGACTCCTTCACAGAGTATGTCTCCCCAAAAAATCACATTCCATCCTATCCAGTCTTCCCAAAATACTTGTTTCTTATCAATCTGATAGTTCCCATTGGCCTAAATTCTCATCCAAAGTAACAAATGGGTAGTCGGGACCCCTTTCTTTTGAGGTATTCTAATTCTGCTTCATGAGTGTCTATTTTGAAATCAATCACATTGGTCTTGGGTGCAACCGTGCCTGAACAAAATGGACCGTATCTGCTGCTTGGGCATATCAGTCCAGGTCCAGATCTCCCAGCACCCAGAACTTTGCATAGGACTTAGGATTCTTCCTAGCTATTACAGATGATTACCATCTCATATAAAGTTCATGAGCATCTTTTATAGCTTCTATGTCAGTGGGTGACTCATTAACCCTGGCAGACATCTACACAGGAACAAACATTTCAGCAGCGGAAACTTCTAAATAGCCACAATTCTCACCATAAAAGGTAAGTGACACCTTTTCCTAGGGTTAATCCTTCCCATACTGTCCAGGAGGACCCACTGCAGATTAATCACTGTGATCCCCTGATAAAACAGAGTTACCTGCACAACCAATTATTTGTGCTGTGCAACAAAACTAATTCCCTGCTGTTCACAGAATCACTTGAGTTGGAGTACCCTGTCATTTAGTGACAGTAATACGGTCTTCTCCATGTTTATTTTTAAGCCAGAAAACTCCTTGAAGGAGTAGAACATTGATAGGTGGAATGGAATATTTTTTGACAGTTTACTACCCTCAATATGCAGTCATCCACATGCCATGGATATAAGGAGACCACTCCCTGCCCCAGGAATACCCCAAACCTGTCCCTCTTGCTCTGATAACATATTTAAGGTTTCCCCTACCAGAATAAATAATAGTGGGGACAAGGGGTAACCTTGTCTGGTTTCATGCCTTAGGGGAAGGAGGTGGAACAAAAACTGTTAGTCACCACTTGTGCTTCTGGGGGTCACTTAAAGTAATTTATACCATTCCAAAAATTCATCCCCCATGCCATCACAGTGTATAACCTTCCAAATATTGTCCTATTGTATTGTGCCAAAAACTTTGTGAATGTTGATAAATAGTTTGGTAACAGGTGAATGCAATCCTTTCCCCAACTGTTGAGCATTTAAGTAAAGTCGTATCAGTCCTGGGGTACCTGCTTTCCCCACCCTGTTGTGTGGCTGCAATGAGTCTATCACTTTCTCCAACATCTTTACCAGTACCTTGGCCAGTACTTTAGTTTCTACTGGAATTAGCAAGATGGGTCTATAATTCTTAGGCTCTTGTCACATTTTTAGTTTCCTTAGTAAAGTTATTATTTGGGCTGTCCTAGCTGATGTTAGTAGCACTCTACTTGTGCAACTAGAGATGAATAATGCTTATAAGACCCAAGCCTTATCTATCCCTAACATTTTGTAGAGCTCTGCTGGCAGTTCTTCTGGGTCAGGGCTATTTCCCTTCTGCAAACAGAGGATTTCACCCCCTATTTTGCTCATCAAGAAGGGGGCATTTAATGCATTTTACTGCTCGTCGTCCAGCATTAGCTACTCCAGACTAAGTTTAAATATATTCCACTGCTCTTCAATTAATGCATCTCTGTCTCATATATCCTTCTGTAATACTACTTTATTACCTTATTCACCCCTTGGGCACTGTAGTGATGATCCCCTTGCTCATCTATCAGTACCTTGACTGAGCATGATTGCCTCCTTTTCCACAACCTCATTGCTAAGAGCTTTGGTGACTTGATTTATTTAGCCCAGAATAGATTGTTCACCTTTTCACAGATCTGATGCTGTAAAGAATATTCTACTTGTCTTCCCTATATTTTAAACAAGTAAATTTCATGGCTCAGATTTGTATCCTGTACTCTCTGAGACTGCACTGTCCTGATTGGTTCTTCAGTCTATAACTCCTGGTTTATCAGCTTATTGCTCAGTGCTTCCTGTCTGTTCTTCCTCCATTTCAGGGCTTTCTGCCACATCTTATTTTTGAAGTCATCCCAGTGACACTGGACACTAGACCCAGCTGTGTTCTCTTCACAATACAACTCCCACCAATCTATTATTAACTCTTAGAAACTTTCACTTCTAAATAGACATTGGTCCATTTTGGCCTTCTTCTGGATGATTGGCCACCTATCCACTTTGAAAGACGCACTCACCATGTTATGATCAGACAATACATTCCTGATATTGCCAGAGTGTGTGACTACTGGGACCAGGCGATGAAGAACCAAAAAAAAATCAAGTCTACTGGCTCACCCTGTGTTTGGTACAAAATAAGTATATTCCCTGTCCTCCAAGTGTATGTTCCTCCAGATATCTACCAAATATAGGGTTTGTATACATTCTTTTATAAATTCTGTATGTTGATATAGATTTGATTTAATGATTGGGATCTTAAAAATTGTCTTTTACTTGTAGTGTCATTCATTGAATAACTCACATTACAATGCATTGCTGAAAGGAAGCTAGAAATCCAGGCTTTTTCACTTGCCTATTTAAAGCTCTGGGTATGGAACTCAAGCAGGTCTTCTCAAGGAGTCCAACTTCTTCTTGAATTACCCCTTTTCCATTTTATTTATTTCAGTATAATTATCTACATGAGCAACTCCCTCATTGTGCTGCATAATGTTTCATTGTGTGTGTGTGTGTGTGTGTGTATTTGTCCATGCTGCTTGCCAGTTATCACCCATTCAATGACAAATTAATTAAATTATGGCAGAAAAAAAAACTTTACATAAAGTGCTATAGTCACATTTTCAGGAACTCTGTATAATGTGGGCAGTATAACAGAGTTTCCTAAAAATAAACTAGAGAAAGCTCAGTTGTACCCCCAACAAGGTGATCATAGTAGACTGTCTTCAAGGCAGGCATTAGGGTTTTCTGCATAAGGCCTATGTTCCCTCCCCCAGCTGCACGTTCACTTGTGCAAGGGCTTTTCCTTCTACTGACATATGCATGCACATATCCCCCCAGGAGGTTACTACTTGTAGCTTAACAGAGTAAGTGTACATTGTATTCCTACTTCGCCATTAGGGTTAGCATCATAGCAGGCTAACCCCCCCCCCCCCAGGTTGAGTGAGTCAGCATTAACCCTTCATCCCCATATTCAAGCATTCATTCCTTTATACCATGATGCCAACTGATGACTACCTTTTTTTTATCTCAATGAGGCCCTTAGCATCATTGACTGTAACACTAATTTGAGCAAAAGGGCACAAGCCTTCAAGATAGTCTGTAGAATACTTATATATCTGAGGCCTATGTCAAAGGCTCACCTTTTAGCAAGCCTGTTCCTCTCATAAAATGTAGCTCTTATTGGACAAAGAATCTTGTAAAGAAAAAAACAAGTTATTCCCTTCAGTCAGTACATAACAGTAATATGAAAGACTCAATCAAATTGTTAAACTGAATGGTAATTACTTGTAAATGTTAGATCTATCTCATCAACTATGTTTTTCTTCACTTTAATCTACAACTTAGATCTCCACATATAAGGAAACAAAGCTTAAACTAGGTATTCCACTGTTTCTTTCTGCCCATAATTTTACAGGTATTCTGCAAACCATATTGCTTTTCCTGGACATGTGTGCTTCTACTTTTTAGAACTCATCACAACATATGATGTACTATTTGGCAACTGCTTTTAAGGTATGTTTTATTTAGAGTGTGATTGACAGGGCCATGAATTTTAGTTCGTGTTCCACAAAAATTTTCAAGATGAAACCAATAATATGGGTTTTGAATTCCACCACTGGTACAGTGAATATTCAAAGAACAATTGGCCTTAAGGGATCACAGCAAATGTGCATTGCTACCTTCCATAATAGGCAAGTCCTGTCACACCTAAATAAACTTTTCACTGTACAGCTGTAGTTCAGTCACAATCAGTAGGTTCCTAAGATTTTCCCACCTTAGACTTAGCTCTTTACAATTCAATGCATGTTTTACCAACAGTAACTGAAACGTGACCATCGTTACTTTGCACATTTGCCCACATTATTTTGTAGCACGGAGGGAGTAAATGACAAATCTACAGGTCTAACACCTACCTGCCAGTTTTGTGGTATCACTGCCATCAATTAGTCAAGGCTAACAAAATAAGAGCACGCCTTAAAAATTAAGTCAGAACAAGTTACCTTTGAAAGAGTAGACAACACACAGAGCTGAAAGGGCATTGGTAAAAATGGAATACACTATTAAGCAAATAAAAAAAAAAACTATCATCCACAAGCATTTAAAGTTAAATAATAGCATTCTGGACATGAAATAAAGTAAGTTAAAACAGTGTGTCCTTCATGGATAAATAAATAAATAATCAAGTAATACAGAACTTGCACAAGGAATCCAAACTAAACATTTAAATAGTTAATATTCTGAAAACACTTGCTAGCAACTAACTAGTTCCAAACTGCACTAACTAAAGAGATAAACCATACCCTTATTATCTAGTTTTGAAAATCAGAATGAATTCTCAGTATCCCTGCATTCAGCTGATCACAAGTTGAGTGCTGTTTATGTGCAAGCTCCATCAGGCAGATCCAGTAACTGAATTACAGTAACTCCCTGTTAAGTCCTTAACAGTCTCCCAAACAGAATTTCCTTTGTTTTTCTTTTGATTCAAAATTTAGAAAGGATTTTTCATAAGTACATAAGCAGTTATTGAGTATGTAGTCTAGAAGGCCATTGAGTAGATTAGATCAATTTCACATTTGTCCCCGAGTCCCATTTAATTAACTCTTACTCAGTCACACACTAGTCACGTGGAGGCTAATTGAATCAAATTCTGAACCACAGTTACAGGTCCAATGAGAGCTGTTAAGATTTAGCAAGCCAGAGTCTAAATAGGGAAACAACTTTAGAACAAGATTAGCAGTTCCAAGAAGAGTTAACCTTGCAACAAAACACAGATTTGTGAAGCAAAAATTTGCTTCCTGAGTCTTCCTCTTTAAACAGTTATACATTTTCATAGTGGCATATGTAAGTATACAAAATTTTACACATCTCCTTTCACATATTATAATTTACTAAAAATGCAAGTGCAATGCAACTTTTTGTTTTACTTTTATATTTAAAAAAAAATCTACATTTATTTTTTAATTTGATACAGCCCAGTATAGCTCAGTCCACTTTTTATGCACTTTCCTTTGAAAAATCTGCAATATTTTTTAAGTCAGTTTTCCACACATACAGTTGTAGTGTGGCACCACCTTGTCAGGCTTCACCAGAATTAGTCATTCACTTCGAACTCTGAGTAGTTCATCTTATTTACCTGATATTCACTTGCCTTTCCCAACTAAATTTATCCAAAATAAACCAGGGTGGTCTAAGAAACAAGGCAGAACAAATAAGTGCAAGAGAACTAATGTGTTTTGAGAAATGTTTGCAATCTGCTTTGCTAAACTACAACAGTTCTCCCCTCCCGATCCCCCCACAATGTCCCAAGTTGGTTGGGTATGGCCCTAAGCACTACTGAGTCATTTGTTCTTCCACACAATGGATTTCTTGATTAATAATATCCTGGCCATGGCCACGGCTTTATGTTTCCTCTTCTCTTTTTTTGTTATTGTCCTGCTCTAGTGGCTGGAGATCTTTCATACCTCTCACCTCCATACTGCAATGTCAAAACATACATCAAAGAATAAACTTTAACTCACACCAATACTGATTAAACCTAACAGCTATGTATTGTTAGTGAAACTCTTCCCCAAACAAGGGTAACGGTACTAGTTTCTCTGAAGATAAAACAATGACAAATGTTTTCATATTCCTGTGCAGTGGCTTGTGTTTCTTTTGCTTCTTCTACGTGAAATCCGCACACTAGGGAGGAGGGCCTACCGCAATTTTATTTATTTTACATTTGTTTACCGACTGGGCCACTGGCCCTTTTTCATTGGAAAAGCTCCATTACAAAAACAAATTACAAACAATACAAGAAATTGATAACAATCAAGAATACATAACTTTGGCAAATATAGGTAGTAAATAGTTTATACCGAAACAATAAAAATTGAGAGAGTAATATAAAGTGGAGAAAAAAAAAGGAAAGCTAACAAATAAACTAGCATGAAATAGCGTGTGCTATTCACAGCTGTCTCATAAATATATATGCTCACTTCCTGAATTATAATAAAAAGTGGGAATCCTTCAATGGCACATCACTACTTTCAGTGACACTACTTAATATCTCTATCACTACTGAGACAGTGACCATTACCACATCAGATAAAATATGATGCCCTCTTGCTACTCTGATTTTTCCTCCATTGTTTAAAATTAAAAAAGAAAATATTTTATGGTGGCTAGTGGTGGCAGGGGGCACCAGAAAGCTCCCTGCTGCTACCAAGTACCCACAGGCTGAATCTGTACTGATTGACTCTACCGCTTTCTGAATGTCAGTCTATGCATGCATTTTGTAACTGCACCAAGTATGCACAGTTTTGAGTTTGTCGACACCTTGTTTCATCAGGATACTGAACTTGTCCGATACTGAACTGGCTGCACACAACTGACGTTCAACCTACTTTTTTTTGTCTATTTGTTGCAACTCTGCACTGATCATTGGGTAGCATATGTATGAATGTCATGAAACGTAGCTACCTCCACTGAAATTGTGAGTGTAAGAAGGAAGGGTACATGCTTCTAAGACATTTAGAAGTTTTACAAAAGTGGCTAAATTGGCATTGTCTCTACTAAAATGAGAAATGCTCATGACTATATATTTAGAAGTCTGCAGCTAACAAAGAAGTAAAAGAATCATAAGACATGTATTCACATGCCAGAAAACCAATTCAAAAATGCTCACATTCAGGGTTCTGACATTCTGTATCAGTAGAGAGAGGGTGCACTGAAAAAAAATCAGAATGAAAGGGTAATGTCATGCACTTGGCTCTATAGCATGGACAGAGATAAAGCCCTGCCTGTTATCTAGATTACCTGACTTTAAATGGTGGTTTGGGAATTGGAAGAGTTGGGATAAGGAGGGCGGGGGGGGGGGTAGGATTTCAAATATTACACTAGCTTACAGATTCTGGTAGTGAGGGTGTTGGTGGTCCCATTTGCCTGACCTGCTGCTGTGCATGTGAAGACTTGCATGCATCCAGTGTCCATAGGGCTAGGAGGTGTGGGCTTGTCGATCCCAGGCTGATTATGGCTGACCTCATGGTGCAGGCGTGTGGGAACACATGTATGTCAAAGGAAGGCAAAGCATTACCCCTCGTTGTGATGTGGGTGCCCACTTTAGTCAACAGGGGTAGGATTATATCCAAACAGAAACACACCTCATGACTGTCTGTATGACAGCTGCACCACAGATTGCTGTCATGCTCATAATGAGCATCTGGACATCGGTGCCATTTTCATGGTTGGCAGATATGGAGGCTAGAAAAATGATGTATATTATGATAACTGACTGTATTTAAGCAAGAAGAAACATTGGGTGAATAAAATCAGTGTATCAGCACACACACTATAGTTTTGTACAATGTAATTATGTAGATTATAGTGATGCAGAGGTATTTGTAGTGCATAAGTCACATATGTTCAAAAACATTTGTTTCATAACTGTGGTTGATCTTTAATGCTATGAAGCCAAAGACATCTGCTAAAGGCAACTGACTTTATTGCTCTAATTAGGCTTCACTGTAGTTATAATCACGTCCATTGTATGACAAATATAGCACTGCAGGATGGCTGTTACAAACATTCTGTTTGCTGTCACATTAGAGCCCCTGAGCATTTCTTGTAATAAGCAAAAAGACTGCTTAGTGTGTATGAGTAGGAGTTCAGAATTTTTTAATTATTTTAGCTTCATGTTCCTTTGGCACTTAATAACTGATTAGATGAGCTTCCTGACACTACCAGTTGTGCTATTACTGCTGACCTCATATGACTTAACGTTTTCTAGTTGTAAAGTTTTAATTGCTTGGTTAATGTAACTATAGAGTAGTGACTGATAATGTCAATATCTGTATACGTGTGCATGCGCATATATTAACTTGTTTCTAAATGACAGAAGACAAGTATTCAGTGAAACAAACAGTGAAATGCTTTGATTTATCTCACAATACACACACACACACGCGCACACACACACACACACACACACACACACACACACACACACACACACACACACACACACACACACACACACACACACACACACACACACACACAGCAACATTCCATGAATCATCCATGTCTTCATTTCTTGTTTGTGGACATTTGTACTGGTCATAGGTCCCCCCATATGCATCTTTCAAAACACACACACACAAACATTCTGTGAATCATCCATGTCTTCGTCTCTTGTTAGTAGACATCTGTCCTGGTCATAGGTCCCCCCGTACACATTTTTCAACACGCACACACACACACACTAACATTCCATGAATCATCCATGTCTTCGTCTCTTATTAGTGGACGTCTGTCCTGGCCATAGGTTCCCCTGTATACATCTTTCAGCAGGCACTATACCATGTCCTCCACAGAAGGTGGTCTGCATACTGTCTTATTTCCACTGCCTATAAAAGAGAAATATTTTGCAAATATTTTATCTTTCCATCTTTCAGTCCCTGCTTGTTTTTTTTTTGTTTTTTTTTTTTACTGATTTATGATCATTTCTATTTCTAGGTTAGTATAATGCAGGTGACTAACATATGAATGGGTCACTAGGTCAGTATGTTTGTATTTCCTTGAGTGAGCAAGAGTTCACATCCACATAAAGAATCAGCCACTAAGCTGGCAATAATGTTTTAATATCCTAGTCCATTTCTCTTCTTCTAGGATAGACAGCGCCACCTAATTAAAATTAATAAAACTATTTGATATTATACACCAACAAGTGGTAAATGCTTAACCAGAATTTAACATTCCTGATCAAGTCCCAGATTTGGGTTGCAGAAAAAAAAAAGCAGAAACAGTTACATAGTTCACTACTTAGTAAAATACAGTGCCCTGCGTTCTTAAATAATAAACTGGTTTATAACAGTCAGAAATAGCAAAAGGTATTGCAGAAATGTATGACAGTTGTGTGGAGTCTGGAAATTTGACCAAGAATGTAATACATCCATCATTAACTGATTTGAAATTTGAGCCCATTAGATTATTCTGTATAGTAAACAGTATATAAAATTAACATAAAATACAAGCTTTTCCATTATGGTATTGTCGGGGGGGATGCTTGTGGGTCTGTGCACTATGGTGACTATAGTGGATATTCAACTAACTTTTAGATATATGTGTGAATTCAGCCCTATGTCCTTAGTCATCGGTGTCAGAGACATTAGCTGCAGTAACTCAGACTCCCAGAATTAACAAAAGTAACATGATTTTATAAGCTGTCCTTCCCAGTTGATATGGATTGGTGGTTCACCTCTGATTAGTCTCAAAATGAAAGTCTCTACATCAGTATCCTATGGGAAAAGCCTACTTTAAGGAAGAGGCAATTGCTGTCAGAACTTAATGAATAGACATACGTGGATGTCACATCTTCATTCCACTAGGCTGTTCTGCAAGCTCTGCTAGGGAAGGCTGGGATCTGGGCAGGCAGGATTTTCTGAGAAATACATTGAAGCTAGGAGACTTTAGTAATCTCTTTTCTTTAATAACTGTCACACTTTTTTATTTCTGTATATTTCAGTTTTTGTTATTCCTTTGAAAACTCTCCCTGGGAAACTTATTTACACCATAGGGAGGGGAGTGGAGGTAGAAAGCTGTAGAGGTCAAGGCAATTTTATTTTTTTCATTAGAGATTCAATAAAATGAGAGATTTGTTAAAGTATCCTGCTGAGACTCTGCTGTAGCATGCATGTAACCTCTTGCTGTCCTGCCACCAACAGTTCAATGTACATATACCTCAATGCAGGGTTTGTGCCCAGCTGTGCAGATATCAGCAGGACAGCACAAAAGTATGAACCCTGTGTAGCATCTTTTGATATTTCCCATCTAACCAGAGTCACAGTGATCGCTGTGGCAAGTTAATCATTCCCTCCAGATTTTGATTGTAGAAAAAGTGAGGGGATTCCCTAAATATGGCTTTCCGGAGATGCCTTACAGTAAACAAAATGCTAGATTTTAAAGTACTGCTTTTATTTCAGTAACCTTACACTCCTAGGCCCATTGGATTGCAGTCAGATAATGGCCTTGCTCATTATCAATTGTGTATAGAATATACATTCTATTTCTTTCTGGTCACTTGACATAGCAATATTTTACAAGTCATTCATTCATTCAGTTTCTTCCGGGTTAGAGTTAAACCTGTGGCTTATCTCCGTTAGCAGAGGATTCTTGCTGTTTCCCACACAGTCAGACAACATTTAAGACACAGTATAATATATATTCAAAGGAAATTTATTTGGTTCATCCACTGGTCTGTCTAAAAAACAAAACAAAAACTTCAATAACTGACTCCGTTTTCTCTTTCCTTTCAGTGTAATAAAGAAACTTAATTTATAGATACAAAACTTAGTCCAGGCACTGTTTTAATACTTGTATTGTGTCCCACACTAAGTTTTGTGACTGGTTTATGCAAACACAGGGATAATCTTTTAATGCCTCGCAAAGTTTCTGCTGTTCCTGTTTAAATACTAGGCAATAATTGCGAGAGTTAAACAGTATAAAATAACACAGACTATGCAAAACACTGACAGTTATAAACTCATTGGTACAGCAACTACGTAATCAATTTCATGATATTTATTAGTTACACAACAGCTGTTAGCATAAAATGGTCAAAAACGTCTATCACCACTAATATTATATTTATTAGTGTAATATTTGCATTTACTTACTCCCACCTAGCATACTTCAGTCCTCTGGATTGATCTTGTACATGACTGAGAAACTCCTGTATAGTATCACATCCTCCTAGTATTTGTTACACAACATTCAGGAATTTATAAAATAGACTCTTGCATTTCTTTGTAGGATCCTCATTCCAAAATTATTTTCATGGCCTTTTGTCTTCATGCTATATTTTCCTTATGCGTTTAATATATTTGAGTGATACTGCCTAGCGACACAGTACTGAATTTATGTAAGTGACATGAGCAAGCAGCTTTTAGGGAAAAAAAAATAGAAAGCACCTATTGTAGGGAAGAACTGGGTGCCCAAATGTGCTGTCCTTTACTGGGCAAGGGCTAGGGCAATGTTGATACCCCAGTAATTTCAGGTGGATGACAGAATCCTCCAGAATATCTCCAGGGATTAGAGAACTGACATAGCCATATGACAACGGATTGCTTTCTGAAACACTTTAGTAAACAGTTTTTAACACATCAATCATTTTTTGAAACAACTTAAATAGAAAACTTTACACACAGTAACAAGCTAAGTAAATCTTAGGACTTTTTCTTTTTCAAAGCCAAATTGATCTGAGCAACAATTTACTGTAAGCCGCCAGAGAAACGAAACTCCTTTTTTCTGTTGTAAGTAAACTGGTCATTAGCAGTCAATCAATTTCTCCAGATTATTGAAATCAGTAAGAAATGTGAAATGCTAAGAATGTTAAGACTTCTTTGTATGTCTTGAAGGTTGCCTTAGTTGCATCGGTGTCCTTTCTTGTTCTCCTTGCAGAAAGATTTTTTTGTCATTAGTTTGAAAATTGATGCCTTCAGAGAGGAAAAGATCTGAAGATGAGTTGGACTTTGTAAAAAGAGAACTGTCAGTTTTGTTTTCCCTGCTCAAAGTAATCTGGTTGTTATCTATGAATTAGTGTGCCCAGAATGCTAAAACCACCGATAAGAATGATATGAGAAATTGTAATCTGTGTAATAATTAAGATAAGCTGATTTCCTTATAGGTCTTATAAAGTTTTTTTTAGCTGCTAAGGAGCCCTTGCTTGTGTGTGCACATTTCCTTGTACTAACACAAATTTTATTTTCTTTGGACTGAATGTCTATGTCTTTAAAATCACCATTTTCAATAGGGTGGTTAAAAAGGAACAGTATTTTATTACAGTTTGTTTGTGTCTTTCGGCTTTTCCCGGTTAGGGGTCGACACAGCAGAACTCCGGTCTGCTAATGATTGGCAGTAGATTTTTACATGCCGAGTTGCCAGCCCTGACGCACAACCTTCAACGAAGGTATGCCCATTCATGCAGTCTCTACACAGAATACGCTCCAGCTGAAAATCGAACAGGACAACGCCGTACTGTGAGGCGACAATGCTACCGCAGCACCACCACTGCCCTTCCAATTTGAAACTATAACAATGCGATCTTTTGTTACATAGGGAAAGAGTAGGGTTGGCATAAAGCTTAAAGTCTTAACCTTACAAATGCAAGGTACACAGTTTGATTCTGATCTCTTGTTATTGGCTAGGCTTGTAATAATCTGCAAACTGACAGCTTAGTATGAACATATAATGCTTTCATCAGGCCCCAGTAGCCTAATGGGTAAATCATTGGCCTCTTGAGTCAGGGATTGTGGGTTTGAATCTCTTCTGGGTTGACATACTCTTGAAATGAAAAGTAGAAAAAAATGCTCTTTGTTTTTGTGGAGCTGTTTACCAAAAGACGGTACCTCTTCTGGAAGTCAGCCTGTTGTTCTGTTTCACTTATCTGCATAGGATAAGATTGTGTTTGTATCTATAATTCTTCCATTTGCTGTCTTTGTCCTGATTGTGTGGCTACTTAGTATTGTTTGAAGCACATTGTAACTTGTTGCTGAACTGGTAGTTAACACAGACTTGCTGTTATCTTTTGTTTGCTAGGATGACTGGATCTATTGTTGCCCGTCATCCCTGTGCAGATTTGCTGCTTTCAAGAAATCGTTCTTATTCTGGCTAACCGGATAACTTTGAAGATACTGTCTGTAGAACCCCTGATCATGTCAGGTGCCTGAGCAGACTGAACTTCTTGTGCTATATAACATGGTTTTGACTTATGTACCTAAGCTGGCAACTGCTGAATGATGGTTCATTGTCTGACATCACTATCTCTGGTATTGAAAATGTAGAGAAATGCCTATCCAGTACTGGGGTGACTATATTAACTCATGTAAGTATCAATGCTTCAGTATTAGGGGGTATGGAATATTCATTCTCTCATTATAGCCAGACTTCTGGTACCATAGAATTTAATGCTAACTTTCTTTTATGGCCCTTTTGGGATTCTGAAATTTGTAGTTGTGCATTCTCTGACGGGGATTCAGAAATGACCCCCACTGCTCATGTTAATGACTGCAGTAAAAAACCTGTATTCAAAATGTGTCAATTTATGATTCAGAGACAAATTAGCCGCATTGAGGAAAGACCTTATTATCAATTAATTTGCATGTGTCTGAATTGCTGTTAACCACAGCGAGTGCTGATCAGCACTGTCCTATGGTAGTTAACAACTGAGGCCAACTCACACAGTACATGCATTCAAACACATACATGCACACCACATAGCCTATAACTGTGTGGTGTGAGAATGTCCCTGATGTCTTACTTTTCCTGCCCTTATAAATCTTGGATGATTACAGTCAGTCATTATTGTCACACATTAGAATTTCACACTTCATACCATTCGGTAAAGCCAAGATGGCAGTGCAAAAGCTGTCATAAAAAAGCTACATAGATTCATAGGTATGTACTAGCCTAGCTGCCCTTATGTGACATTTTAAGCCTAATCCATTTCCATTTTAGTGCTCTAATTAACCTTATTTGGTTATGGATTGGGTCCGCGGTAGTGGTGCTGCGGTAGCGTTGTCGCCTCACAGCAAGACGTTGTCCCATTCGATTCTCAGCTAGAGCATCTTCTGTGTGGAGGCAAGCTTGAATGGGCATGCCTTTGTTGAAGGTTGTGCATCAGGGCTGGTAACTCGGCACGTAAAAATCCACTACCAAACATTAGCGGACCGGAGTTCCGCTGTGGCGACCCCTAACTGGGATAAGCCGAAAGACACAACAACAACAACATTTGGTTATAGATTGGCCTTACTCTTCCCTTGGTTGATAATTATGTAGTACCACTAATTAGAATAACTAGGATCATACCATAGATAATTTAAGGGGACCCATGCATGGGATAAAGCATTTAGGAGCTGCATGTGTCATTTAAAAGTACAGAGACAGTCCTGGGGTAAAGTTACTGTTCCCCACAAAATATGGACATAAATAAACTTTATTTTATGTGGCTGGGGGAGGTCTGTTCCAGAGCAGAAATATCCTCTGCAAGATATACCTGTCCCTCCAAACCATTCTGTTGATGTTGCAAAACAGGTATTGATCTCTTGACTGAGTATTTCTGGTGCCATTTGACTTGCTGATGTGAAATAAATCCATCAGTAATGGGTTGGAGGATGCCTTGTATGACAGACACAGGTCACCTGTTAGCACTCTGTAGGATACTGGGTATAGTGGCAAGACTCTGAGTCAGCCCATATCGGACATGTTATTTTGGCCTTGTATCCTTTTATTAAGGCATCTTTGTGGGCATTCCAGTTGTTGCATGTGTCTGGACAGATGCAAACTAAAGGGGGCATTATATTCAACAATTGGCCTAATGGGAGCTGATTTATGAGGGACAAAGAAATCTCTACATCTAGATACAATGCTTTTGGTTATAATCTATGCAATACAGAAGGGCTTTTGTTAAAAAAAATGGACATGTTGTTCAAAAGTTAAGTTACTGTCCACATAAGTTTCCAAATCCCATACAACTGTGTCAACCTTAGAGAGGGTATCATCAGTATTGTAGTTTTCTGGGTTAGATGACTTCCCAAAGGGTGCAGTAATGTATTTTTGGCATTTAGTTTTACCCCGTGATTTTGTCACTCATTATTTATCTGGGGTAAACCTTCTTGCAGGATGGTTAAGTCATTTGGAGATTCAGTGACTGCTCCTACCTTGCAGTCATTTGCTAAATCAGTAAGCCAGAACACTTTGGTATTGGCTTTTACTTCAGAAAAGTAGATGCCAAACAGGAAATATCCCAACACTGAACTCTCGGGGACTCCATTGGTGACTGATATCTTTGTGGAGGTAACGTCCCCTATTTTGATTATCTGCATTCTATCTGTGAGCCATATGGCAATCTTGTGGGTGAGCGAGAGAGAGGCATAAAGTTAGAGCTAAATTTATTGGCCAGTAGTTTCAATTTATCCTCAGTCTTAGTGTAGGTAATGTTGTTCACTATTGGCTCAGTGCATTGCTGTGTTATGCTTTTGAGATTACGAACATAACTAAAAAATGCCTTGTGATTGTCTTTAGCTTGGGTAGCTATTTTAGCCACAAACTTGGCTTTAGTGGATTTTGTTAAGCTCTTGAGTTGTTTGTCTATTTCATTGACAAGGGTTTTAACATTCTGGGAATTAACTCTTCTTACTTTTGGTCAAAATTATTTTCCTTTTACTATAAAGCTTGTTGATATTATGGTACCACCATGTGGGTTTATTTCCAAGGTTTGCCCTGCACATATTCCAATGGGGTAGAGCTGCATCTGTTTAGCAATTAGATGCTGGTGTAGTTATTCCAGCAAGTTTTTAAGTTTGTAGGCAGAATTTTGCCCCATCATTAGTTCTGTTTTTTGTCTTAATTTATTGTATTACAAGGTAGAAAGGTATGTCTAATGTTGTCTGTACTGTTCCCTAGTAAATAACAAACTCTTGCATGCATTTATATTAACCTCATTATGTATTAAAAAAATCCTGTTGTACTATTCTTTCAGCTAGTGCAGCAGGTTAATGCTGAGTTTTTTTGTAGCAAGGTTGCAGAGGTCAAATCCATTGCCCCCCTTTGTACTTTAAGTAATTTTATTTTTTTTAGTCTGATTTTATTTTGCATTATATCCCTGGTGTCTAGCAGTGGTGCAGATGAATAATATCCTCTGTGGGAAGAGGAAGGGTACAGGATTGGAATCCCTTTTAGTATCTTGAAGGCAAATTAGCATATGCCTCTTCCTGGGGGTCTATATTATATTTTCGAAAGTTTCAAACATCGAATACCATATGGTCGACACCATATGAGTGATGTTTGAAATTTCAAAAATATAATAAAAAAAAAAATAAAAAACTATACTTACCTAAACGCTGTAGGCAGGGGGGCAAGCCCCCCACACCCCCCCCACTTAAATATTCCTACTCCGAGATCTCACTGCATTGAAGTAAAGAGAAAATATTCCCTACAGCAATTTCCATGTTACGCGTGTGACGTTTCAACCAATCGGGTTCGCTCAATATTCGTTTGCCATTTACAATTTTCGATCACATGATAGGAACCCTCTTCCTGGAATGCCTCATTAATATTTAGCTGAGCTGCACGTCTTTATGTTGCAGCACCATGATAGAGCTGTCTCTAACTCAGAAATAGTTACCGCGAAGTGTACACCTTATGGTAACCTTTCTGAATTGGGCACATTGCTTGCATAACACGACATTTCTAAGAGTAGCCTCTATCATATGATCCATCGCTGGGTACCACATTTTCTTACTTACAATAGTCTTGGTTGTAACATTACCCAGATGTGCTTCATGGGCTATGTTTATTGCATTTATTTGCATTGATATAAGAATGGCTAATCTGGTGCTCTTTAACAAGTATCTGCTCAGCTGCAGTACAGTGAAATCTGTCTGACAGTCTTTACATTTCTTTAGACTTTCAATCTGTGGATCACTATTGGCTATTTTGTACCATCCACTTGTCCTACATAGCTCCTTCAGTCTCTACAATATTATGTCTTTTTCTGTTTTTTAACAAGAAACATCTTTATTAAATTATCATGTATGATAGAGGCAATTATACATTTATATAAATGAAAACAACCCATGTTGACATAATTGTAGTTGCAAACATTATACATCACTTATAATCTATCAAGTCATTGTCAGTCAAACATTACATAGCTCATTCAAATCCTGCCTTCTTTTAAACCTCGTTCCTCCTCTGCATGTATTATTCCCACAATTCCCATTTTTCCTATGTAATTTTGCTCCTACCCTTGTACAAAGATCCAAATTCCATTGTTTTATCTCTGTTACTATATTCACTACTTCTAGTACAGTTGGTTTAGACTTTGATTTCCATTTTCTAGTAATTGCTTTTTTGGCAGCCACCATAATTAGACTCAGCAAGGCCTTACTATGTCTAGGCAATTCCAATTCTGTATCACAGCTCAAAAAAATAATTTCCTTAGTTACACCAATTTGATCACCCAGTAATTCTGACAGAGTAGGCTGTAGGGAATCTTTAAAGTCTTCTAACTCATTCCACTCCAAGAAAATATGTTCACAGTTGCCTTTTTCTTCCCCATCATACCTCCCACATTTGATGTCTACTTAAGGAAACATTCTCTGGAGTCTACTTGGGTATAAAAATACCTATTTAAATACTTCCAAGCAAAGATCCTAAATCTTCTAGACTTTGCTGCATATTATGGAGACATACATATATCCCCCATTTTTTTTGTGAATTGCTTATCCAATCTATCTTCCCAATCCTTTCTAACCTTCTTTGATTGATTCTTACAGTTATCATGCAATACTTTGTATGGCTTACTAATTGGTCCTTTTTGTTACAGCAGCATCTGTTCTAGATTCTATTAAAAACTTGACCAGTACTGACCTTTCACTTGGGAATCCCCCCTATTTCTTTCTGTTTGCTTATACTCTGATATCAATCCTTGATAGTGAAGGCAGTCTATGTCCTGCAGTCCAAATAAATTATTGGCCCCTTTTTATTCTATTACCTTTCCCTTTCTAATTATTTTTCCAATACAGTAGTTCTTTTGCCAGTTTTCTCCAGTAACTTCCAGCTCCCTCTTGCAATATTATGTCTTTTTCTGTCTCATCTTCTGTTTCAGCTGGATGTCATACTCTTGAAACAGCAGACTTGGCAGTGATGTTGACATTTTTCAGTTTTCTGAATAGCTTTCTACTTAATCTGTTGAGGTAATTGGGACCCTGGAAATATGGAATATTGTCCTTGTCTTTCTTGTAAGTTGCCTTAAAATTATAGAAAATTATCCTCAGGACTCTTCTCGTTATGTGTAGGGGTAGTTGAACTGCAGTTGTTGAAGATTTTCTGTAGCACTTTGTGGTCAAACAGATGGAAGTTAGTGTTCTCATGCCCATGTTATGGTACTGTGGGAACCCAAATAACATCATAGCAATTGTGGAATGCTGTTTGAAGTCAAGTATCTCATTAAATGGTTTCTAACACAATAGTCAGCAGTAAATCTATTGCTAATACTTATTCAGTTTAACAAACCTGTTGAAACTGAGATATTCATAATATTCCTTTTTTATTAATTATTTTCAAATATATTTCAACAGTGTCCTATTATCCCCTGAGTGTATCACAGTTGTTTTTTCTGATGCATCTGTGAATAGTGTCACAAGCCTTTCTTTTTTATGTTCGATCTTTATTATGATTCTGGTTTCTTTCATGAATTGCCTGTCCATAACTAGACGAAGAACTTGATTTGGTGGACTCTTCATCAGCATATACTGTAATGCAATGATATTCCTTTCTGTCTCTAAATGCTTCTTCATGCACATTTATGTTGTCTTCCTTTTTCCTGCATGGAACCCATTCAGCCTTCCCATAATCAGTTCTTCTGTTGATCTTCTGACTAATGGCTGGTAGGTTGTGTGTACCATGAAATGCCAGTTTTGTGTCTTTGTGCTTCATCACTCCTCTTAAATTTGATAGGCAATTCAGCTGCCAGTAGGGTAACTAGTACCTGTGTCAGGTTTTTCATTATCCTGAGATACACTACCTGACTCACTATAGGTATAACCATGTGGCTAACTAACATTTTGTGTTTCAGATTCTTTCATAAGTGAACTTGTATTTAGTCATTCCCTAAGTTGTCTGGCCATTTGTACAAGCTGCAGTCCAGTATCACTTTCCTCACCTCCCAATGCAATATCATTCGAACTGTTCAGTTGCTACCCTATTTTTCACCAGATAACATTGCATATTGTCATCTGCCTCCCCACCAATGGAATATAAGGGTACTAAGAAGTAAGCACAGGTAGTTAATAAATCTGGAACAGGTACATGTTAGCACCTTTGCAGTCCCTGAGACCATTGACACAAAGGTATGGCAACTGTCTGTTACAGTTTCTGTAGAAACCCTGGTAGCATCATGCAACACTATTTTTCTTGGCCTACACAGCTGATGTTTTGCAACACCTTATGGAAAACGGTTAACTTTTTATGCACTTTTATTGTAATATCTCTCAACAAAAAACTCACTTTACTAAATATAAACCTAAGAAGTATATGCAATAAATCCATGACATACATGCCTACCTTTCCATATAACATTCCTGGAATAGTCATAGCTACTGAAACCTGGTTTAAAAAAGAAATAAAGCATAATGAGACCCCCCCCCCACCCAGGATACATTATACTCAGGCATGGCAGACAAAACAAGCATGCAGATGATGTAGAAATCGTCTATAAAAATTCCCTAACCATTACCTTTTTCCAACAGGAAATACCCAGATTTAACCATGCTGAACTTCTTATAACAGTCCTAAAAATCAACAATAGGAAAACTATAAGTTTAACATCAATTTATATGCCACCAGGGAATAATACTGATCCTGCTGAAAACATCCTGTATTGGATATCCCAACAAATTATCCATGAAACTATAATACTTGGAGACAAATACAGACTTCTTCTTCTTTCGGCTGCTCCCGTTAGGGGTCGCCACAGCAGATCAACTGTTTCCATTTCTTCCTGTCCTCTGCATCTTGCTCTGTCACACCAACCACCTGCATGTCCTCTCTCATCACATCCGTAAACCTTATCTTAGGCCTTCCTCTTTGCCTGTTACCTGGCGGCTTCATCCTTAGCATCTTTTTCCCAATATACTCTGCATCCCTCCTCAGTACATGTCCAAACTGACGTAATCTTGCCTCTCTGGCTTTGTCTCCAAACCTTCCAACCTGGGCTGACCCTCTAATATACTTATTCCTAATCCTGTCCATCCTTGTCACACCCAATGCAAATCTTAACATTTTCAACTCTGCCACGTCAAGCTCTGACTCCTGCCTTTTTGTCAATGCCACTGTCTCCAACCCATATAACATAGCTGGTCTCACTACCCTCTTGTAGACCTTCCCTTTCACTCTTACTGGTACTCGTCTGTCACAAATCCCTCCTGACACTCTTCTCCACCCACTCCATCCTGCCTGTACTCTCTTCTTCACCTTTCTTCCACACCCACCATTACTTTGAACTGTCGATCCCAAGTACTTAAACTCATTCACCTTCGCCACCTCTACTCCCTGCAGCCTCACCATTCCTCTATCCTCCCTCTCATTCACACACATATATTCTGCTTAGTTCTGCTGACCTTCATTCCTCTTCTCTCTAGAGCATATCTCCACCTCTCCAGGGTGTCTTCCACCTGTTCCCTACTCTCACTACAGATCACAATGTCATCTGCAAACATCATAGTCCACGGGGACTCCTGTCTGATCTCGTCTGTCAACCTGTCCATCACCATTGCAAATAAGAAAGGGCTCAGAGCTGATCCTTGATGTAATCCCACCTCCACCTTAAACGCATCTGTCACTCCCACCACAGACCTCACCGCTGTCACACTACCTTCATACATATCCTGTACCACTCATGCATACTTCTCTGACACTCCCAACTTCCTCATACAATACCACAACTCCTCTCTAGGCACCCTGTCATATGCTTTCTCTAAACCCACAATGACACAATGCAACTCCTTCTGACCTTCTCTGTACTTCTCCATCAACACTCTCAGAGCAAACATTGCATCTGTAGTACTCTTTCCTGCATTAAACCATACTGCTGATCACTAATCATCACCTCCCTTCTTAACCTAGTTTCCACTACTCTTTCCCATAACTTCATGCTGTAACTGATCAGTTTAATCCCTCTGTAGTTACTACAGCTCTGCACATCACCCTTATTCTTAAAAATTGGTACCAAAACACTTTTTCTCCATTCCTCAGGCATCTTCTCACTTTCCAAGATTTCATTAAACAATCTAGTTAAAAACTCCACTGCCATTTCATCTAAACACCTCCATGCTTCCACAGGTATATCATCGGGACCAACAGCCTTTCCGTTCTTCATCCTCTTCATAGCTATCCTTACTTCCTCCTTGCTAATCCACTGCACTTCATGATTCACTATCCGCACATCATCTAACCTTCTCTCCCCAAATACAGACTAGCAACTCATAAATTCCACTACCCCAACTGAATTTATAAACTTATACAACTTCGAATAATTAATAACCACACCCGTTAGAATCAATAAAACGTCAGGGAGACATTCAACATTACACTTGATCCTTACAAATAAATCAAACAAGTAGGCTGCCTCTCAGATAAGTGACCACACAACAATGTATGCCATTAGAACTCACCATAACCTAGACAAACATATTATCTACAATCAAATACAAAATACAACCAATTTCAGCAAAGATATTTTCAATGAAACACTAAAAGAATATAACTGGAATGTACTCAGAACAATGCCACTATATACTGCTGTAGAACACTTGAATATATTCTTACAGACCATAAATAATCTAGCACCAGTACATAATAAAAGAGTAAAGTCCAACCCTGCACCATGGCTAACATAAGAAACAAAATCACATGATAAAAAGGGATAAAGCCTGGAAAAATTGGTACAAAAATACAACTCAAAATGCCTTCCAGCAATTTTGACATCTTAGAAAACTTGCAAAACTCCGTGTCAAACAGAACAAACAAACATACTATACCAACCTACAAGACAATCAGCAAAACAACACATAACTTTTTTGGTCTTCACTGAATAAACTACTCCACCCTAGCAAGACCAGCACTACCTCTCCAAAAACAGACAATACATCAGGCTCTATCCCCATACAGTTTAATTCCTATTTTATACAATCAGTATTATCTCTCTTAGCCACTAATACATCTGCCTCCCCTCTTTCTACTCCTGTCCAAACAAAGCCACCTACAACTCCTCAGTTTTAGTCCAGTATCTACCGCACTCATAATGAAGTTATTCCTCAAACTAAAAGCTGCTTTTGAAGGTGTAGACTGACTACCATCAGACTACCTAAAAATAACTGCAGAAGTCATAGCCTTCCCTGTGTCAATACTAATTAATAGGTCGGGTCTACTTCACGATGCAGAAAGCCGACAATATTGAAGCTGATATTGTCTGCACCACAACATCGAAAGCGCAGAACATGGTGCAGGTAAATGGAAATCTCCGTAGGGGGAGATTTCCATTTACCTCAATGTAGTGCGGTCTTGGAGTTGGAATATTTAAGTAGGAGGTGTGTGGGAGGTGCAGGGGGGCTTGCCCCCCTGCCTATGCTAGTTAGTTTTTATTTTTGTTTGTTTTTTTTTTTAAACTTTATTTGATGTTTTACTGCATCTATCACTAGAGGTCGACCTTTAGTGATTCAATGTAGTAAGATTTCAATAACGTGATATAGACGCAATAGGTCCATAGCAGAAAGATGCGTCCTGTCAAAAAAAAATAAAAAATTCTAAGCTTGTTTCCTGCCTTTCCTGTAAGTTGTCTGGTCCAGATACAGATTTGCTGTATCCAGGACTGTTTGTAAGCTTCTGAGCCCCCAAGCCTTTCTGTGTTGGAGGGAAGCCTTCTAGCTTAATTTTGTTTCTTAGAACTAGCCAGTTTTCTAATTTCAGCACTCAAATCTGTTTCTTTGAGCTCAGCACTTGTTCAATAACTCATTGTAAGCACTAAATAAGCTACAAATTACTACAGCACTCAACTTTCCTCACTTGTCTAGTGGAAAACAGTTTTTAGTACTTAATAAATAAGCACCTATCCAGGCATGTCTAAGGGTCAGCTCCTGGTGTTTTCTCCAGTCTACCTGATGAATCTGGGCATCTTGAGGCAATTCAGCAATGTCTTCATGTACGCAGACAACCCTCTCCTCCTACCACCCAACACTACAACCTGTGAGAGATGCACTTATATAGCCAAACTGGAAGCAAAGCTCTCTTCACCCAAGACTGGACTAGACAGTCAAGAGGAGAAGTTAAACACTTGCACCACACCGCACTCATCACATAGTCTCTCAAAACCTACACCACCAAAACACACACATAGAAACACAAAACACACACCTACATTCACAGAGGGTCTCAAAAAAAATCTACCCAAGCAACAGGGACCTCAAAAGCAGAAACGCAAGCAACCTCCACCCCCCCAATGCAACCCAAATGACACATAGCCCACAAACTCAGTGTGCCACTCAACCACAGCCCATAAGGCATAACAATGTGCCCAACACTCTAGTCACAGGTGACTCTATAGTCAGGCACACTGATGTTCCACTCACCAGGCTAAACAAGGAGAAAATTACTGTCAGCTGCTTGTCGGGTGCCAGGATTCGCCACATAATGCATGCACTCAGGTCACTCCACAACAAGTACAAATATGACTCTGTCATTGTCCATGTTGGTGTGAATGACCTGAGATGTACCTCCCTGGTCTACATGGAAAGAGACATGGAGGAGCTGTCCGATCTTGTAGCCCAGACAGGTATGACCTTAGCCCTGAGTAGCATCCTGCCATCACCCAGAATGATACCACAGTACAAGGACAAAATGATTGACTCAACAATTGGCCAAGCTTCTTGTGTCATTCTAAGGGGATCCAGTATCTGTCTGCCTGGGATGACATGATCGACAAACCACAATGCTTTACCAGAGATGGCCTGCACCTGTCACGCTTGGGATTCCAGATACTGGCTAAGGCTCTTGCCACCCCTATAGTGCCTTTTTTAGGCAAGATTCAAATGACAAATTCACCACCATAACAGGTACAAGAAAGCAAAATCTGAGGGTAATGCTACTTAATGCTAGAAGTCTAAACCTCAAAATGCAATCACTTGAGGCACTCCTTAAAATGGAGAAAATCGACATCTGTGCAGTGACAGAGACCTGGTTCAAGGCTCCAGAGAGCACCCCTGCATTACCAGGCTATAATTCATACCACACCTTTCGGCCACCTAACCTGGACCGAAGCACTAAAGGTGGAGGCGTGTCCATATTCATTAAGGATATCCACACCTCCAGACTAGTTGCTCAGCATAATGCATCCGAGATTATCCAAGTGCAACTAACTCTGGGCAAGACCGCAATCCAAATTGTAGCTTGCTACAGATCCCCCACCATGCCCCAGGATTCCCACTCCTCATTTCTTGATACACTGGAAAATATTATGGTGCAACCTAACACCCTAATAATGGGTGATTTCAACTACCCCACCATTAACTGGGAAAACTACTCATGTACCAAATCTTGTGCTCAATGTTTTCTGAAATTCATAAATTCCAATGCCTTGGATCAGCTTATCCACACCCCCACAAGGGGCAGCAATATCCTAGACCTGGTCATTACCAACATGGGCAACTGGTGTTCCACACCAGAGGTCGATTCCTCATTGGTCAGATCCGACCACAAGCAAATCACCCTAGATATCCACATCCCACCCCCACCCCCCATTAGGGAAACCACTGTAAAACATTTCTCCAAAGCCATCTTCATGCTTCTTAAGACAGAAGTGGCAAACTTCACGACACCCATGTTGATGGACAATAGAGGTACGACTGCTGAATCCTATACAATTGCACTTTATAAGCACTTACACGAGTGCATGGATCATGCAATTCCTAACAGAACCAAGATGCTATCCTCCAAAAAAAGGAAGCCAATTTGGTGGTCCCCTGCCATAAACAAACTCTACAACAGAAGAAAGAAACTGTTGCAAAAAAAGAGTAAAATCCCATGATTGGAGGAACTCCATGGTCAGCCTCAGTAAGAAGCTGAGATCCCTCATAAAATCATCCAAAGCTAGTTACGAAAACAAAATTCTAAAGACAACCACAAAGCATTCTATAGCTATGTCAAGAATCTCAATGGCAACACTCAGATCTGCTCTGAGTTACAGCACAATGGCACTAAATATATAGCACCAACTGATATCGCCAACATCCTGGCAAATAGATTCACTGCTAACAATATCCCTCTCTCATCCCCTAAAGGGCCTATCTCTATACTGGAAGAATGCAAAGTTCCTGTAATCACGGCTGCACAGGTAAAAAACACACTCTCCAAAGCCAAGAACACAGCATCCGTGGGACCTGACAACATCCCAGGCTGCGTTCTACATGAACTACAGAATGTACTGGCACCCCACCTAAGTACCATGTTCAATCATAGCCTCACCTCAGTCTTTGTGCCCACTGAATTATGCACAGCAATGGTTATCCCATTCCACAAAGGGGGAGCCAACATGGACCCTGGGAACTACCGCCCCATTAGCCTGACAAGCCTGGTCTGCAAGGCTATGGAATGTATCATCATGGAACTTATAAACAATGACATTGGTAACCTCCAAACTCTGGACCCTACCCAGTTCGGGTTTGTATAAGGGAGATCATATCTCCTAAACCTGACATACGTCTTTGAAGGAGTCACCAAAGCTGTAGATGAGGGTAAGGTGGTTCACACAGCCTATCTAGTTCTCACCAAGGCTTTCAACATCATCCCCCACTCTTGAATTATAGATAAACTCACTAAATTAGGTATAAATCCCTATGTCACAAGATGGGTTGCCAACTGGCTCACTGACAGAACCCACACTGTGAAAGTAGCAGACTCTAAATCTAACATCAAACCAGTGACAAATGGAGTACCACAGGGTTCAGTCCTAGGTCTTCTCCTGTTTGGTATCTACTTCTCTGAAGTACAGGATAGCACAGAAGGTCTTTGGCTAACAAAGTTTGCAGATGACTGCAAACTAGAAGTCATAATCAAAACTCCTAATGATGTGGACATTCTACAAAAGGGCCTCACTGAGACAGATGCCTGGTGTCAAAGCCATGGCCTCAAGCTCAATGTCAAAAAGTGCATTGTCATCCCTTTGGTAAAAACTTTGTACCCATGAACTACCACATAGGCAGTAATCTACTTAACACTGAAAGTGTGATAACAGACCTTGGGATACTGGTGGATAGTAGTCTCGCCTTTGATAATCATATTGCCAGAGTAGTCAGGAAATCCTTCTACATCGCACACCTCATCACAAAAGGTTTCTCATCCAGGAAAAAAGAGGTCATTGTTCCCCTCTACTCATTACTCATTAGACCCATTATAGAGTACAACACCCCTTTTGGTATGTACCTCACAAGACATCTACAACAACTGGAAAGGCCACAGAAATACCTCACAAAGAGGATTACCGGCCTAAACGAGATGCCCTATGCAGACCGTCTCAAAAAACTCTAGCTTTACTCTGTCACATATTGCCTACTCAGAGGCGATCTCTGCCTAACATACAAAGCTATGTCAAACCCAGAACTGTCGGACATGCTCCACTTAAAGAAATCACAATCCCTCTGAGCTACACGCTCTAGGGACCTAAACCTTGTCACCACAATAAACAGAACATGCTGGAGGGATAGATTCCTGTCCCAGAGACTTCCCATACTCTGGAACAAACTACCTATCTATATCAAACAAAGCTCCACATTAGCACTCTTCAAGAAAAATCTTGATGATTGGATGGGAGATAGTAAATTCACCCCAGGGATCACTTCTGTGGCTCTGCTTGACAGGGTTACAGGAAAATAATTTTCTTGGGTGGCAAAAGCCAGGGTACCGTTTGGCTAGGCTTATATAGGCCTTAGGGCCAATAGCCTAGTACTTACGTATGAACCTATGAACATCCACAGAGTTTAATAACTACAGGCCAATAGTGATTCCATCCCCCTGTCCAAAATATTAGAGAAATTTAGCCATATGCACCTGATGCAATACCTAACCTCAAATAAGCTGCTCTCAGAAAACAGCATGGCTTTAGGTCCCAGCATAACAGCACTACTGCTCTACTACATTTTACCAATATAATAAATCAACATAGAAACTATAGTCTACTTGTGTCCACCATGTTCTTAGACTTGTCAAAGGCACTTGATCCAGTCTCGAACCAGCAAATGCACACTTACCCTCCTCAATAGGACTTTCACAATACTCTTTGTCATGGTTTCTTAGTTACTTATCTGGAAGGCAACAAGCCGTTAAATGGCAACATACCTCCTTATCATTTCAACCAGTTACTACAGGTGGCCCGCAGGGCTCTGTCCTGGGTTCTCTCCTATTAAATATATTTATTAATAACCTCCACATCTCCACTCAAAATGCTACTTTAGTTCAGTATGCAGATGACTCGAAATTAATATGTGCAGCCTCAGCAAGCTCCAAGACATTACCCAAAAATGTATCTCCTCTGTAGAAACCTCCCTCAAAGAATTAAACCTCCTACTCAACCCCAAGAAAGCTACAGTAATGCTTTTTACCTCAAAAAGTTGCCAATATCAAAAGTAATCTTTCACCATAAAGTTAGCAAATAATACTTGCCATTGAAACTGTAACTTGCAGTAAACTTCTAGGCATTATAATAGATGAAAATCTCAAATATGACCAAGCTATACTACACGCCATTAAATCTACACTCCAGAAACTTGGCTGCCTTTATAAGATCAATGGATTCCTTACAGATACTGCAAGAAAATCTCTGTCCACAACCTTATTATTGGCAACTTTTTTATATGCCACTTCTATCCTTACAAACTTCAACAATACTCAAAGAAAGAAACTTGTCTCCAGCTACAATAAAATAGCTAAATTTACCACCAGTCTCCCTTATAGGACTCACCATTGTTATAGCTTAAAGCAATTAAACTGGCTTGAACTCCACAACTACCTAACATATTCACAAATACAGCACACAAACTCATTCATCATCCAGAAAAATGCCCTGCACTACAAAACTTACTACTGCCTTTCTGCCCAGCAAGGGTCCTCCATTCTAGTAACAAATTTTTACTACTCACAAAAAAGTCAGATAATATTGCAGGAAACTCACTGTCCTCCCAATACACTCAAAGTCAAGTCAAAGTAAACTTTATTGTCATTTAGAACTACACACGTGTAGCCTAAACGAAATTTCATGCATCAGCTCAATTCTTGAGATTACAAAGGAAAGTGAAACAACATATACAAGTAGAGAAATAAACATAACTAACAAATACAATACTACTCCCAGTACACACAAGAAAGAGCAGTGACATTTACCAATACTCATATACAAAAAGAATACCCTCCCCTGAGTTAAATTAACTACCCTAGTTAAAGTAATACAAAACACACTACAGATTGAAATACCTAAGTTATTTGCCTAATATTCCACTTGAATGAGTTAAATAATACTGACTATGGATATAATAAATAAATATTGCCCTTACTTGGAATATATTGTAAGTATATGGTGCACAAATAAATAAAAATTGATTATGTGTTGCTAAACTCTGGAATAGTGTCCCGAGACAAATAAAACTCTCCGACAAACTTAGTAGTTTTAAACCACTATATAAACAACATCTTAACCAGTCCTGGTCCTGCACATGCTCATCAAAAAGTTAAGAGTGACTTTGTGTTCACAATACAATACTCTCCAAATACTCTTCTTAAACAGAATACTCTCAACCTCTCACTGAAATTACAAAACAATTTGTATACATAACTGCTGCCTGTACAATTCATTAAGTTGCACATGGGCTTTCTCTTTAGTAACGTCTACCTCTGTAAAATCTTAGAATCTATAAATATAACTACTGCATGTGTATAAAAGTAAATAGAAATATAATCAAAGACAGATGAACGACAACCCACAAAGTGAACGCTCCGTTACTCACGTATAATATAACCAAAATACAAACAGTAAACTGGTAAGGGAGCAACCAAGGCAGCATAAATGACAATAAAGTCCCGTCTTAAAAACGTTTTATTATATCCAGGAATATGAGGTAAGTGCTTTCGCATAAAATGCTTCTTCAGACCTTTAAAATACACACCATACAGCAAATATATATAAATAAAAAACAATTCAAATCAACCAATCCCGATGTCATACTAATCAACTCAACCATGTTCCTTAAAAGCACAGTACATACCAGAGCAAAGAGCTGACATATAATAAACAATACAAAACTATAGTGACAGTCTTACACACACAATATAAGAACATGAAAATCACAACAGAATCATCTAAAAACAAACTAAACATTCAGCCTAGAACAACACTTACTTAGGAATCCTACGTTTTTTCAACAAGGGCTTAATAGATGCTCACTCATTCAATCCAGAACCTCTATCAGCCCTTAAAATAATCATCCAATTGGTTTCTCTGTACTCAGTGTGGTTGCGAATATCACCCGCTCTAATATTGGGTGTTATAATATCAATAACCTTAAAAATAAAATGATGTATTTCACCACACTCCATAACATGCTTTGACAGGGCATTATGTTCTAAGCCCTTCCGTATACTATAAATATGTTCTCTTATTCTTTCCCATAATGACCTATTGGTTTTCCCTACGTAGAAAGATTTACAGGAAACACACTCGGCTAAATATACCACATTCATGGACCTACAATTCGCATTTACATTAACTGTAAATCTCCTTCTCAAGTCAGGGTGGTCAAATATCTCAGATGTATTAATTAACTCACAGAAGTTACAGCTGCCGCATGGCAGCGTAACTCCTACTTCTACAGACTTAACATTCAGTCCCCTATTGCCACATAACAACCTCTTCAAATTCATCCTATTCCTATAAAGAAATGAAGGATTAGGACCAACGATATCACCAATGTCTGGGTCGACCTGTAAAATAGACCAATATTGCCTAAACAGGTCACTTAGTGACCTATGATCTTGTGTAAAAAATAAAGGAACCTTCACCCATCCATGCTGATTAATAGGGAAATCTGATGATCCCACTGATTTCTCTGTCCTAGGGCCATAGCATGGGGCTGCCATACCCTCCCTAAGGTATTCCAAGTCAGCCCAACCTTCTAATATCTCATTCTTATGATAACCTCGCAGTAATAACCTTTGTTCCAAAAATCCAATCTCAGACTGAACACCTTAATTTGTTGGATTCAGTCTTGAAGCTCTGATGCCTTGTCCATGTATCAAATTACGAAAAACATAATTAGGGTGCATACTAGTTCTACTCAAATGGTATTCCTAAAACAAGTTTTACGAAAAAAAACAGTATTTATCATAGAGCCCTGCAGTTTCTCAATAAACAGCTCTAAATATTCAATTCTGTTCTTATAAAAAAACATTGTAAACTTCAAATACTCACATAAATTATTCATGTACCCAAAAAACTCATTCAATTCTGAGACCGTACCTCTCCAAAGGAGGAACAAGTCATCGACAAAACGTCGATAAAAAGACACGAGTATCAAATTCCTTCAATTTAAACAAAACTTTCTTCTCCCAATGTGCCAAGAACATATTGGCGTAGCAATTGGCACAAGAAGTGCCCATAGCTACGCCATGCCTCTACTAACTATAGTATAATAACTACTCTGTGTTTAACTGGAACTAAGTATAATGCAATGTAAAGAAATGGAGCTTTTCTCCCTGGGCTTCCACTGAAAATGGGTCTTACTGAGTCGAATTTTCTTGGTAAACAAAGACATATAAATAAATAAAAGCCATTTGTACTATTCCATGTTTTGTTGTTCCTGCAGAGCATAGAATGAGTAAATCCCAGAAAAGTAAATTGGTCACAGTTACTCATAGGTGTGATGTCCAGTGATACTAAGTAACCTAGGTTCTGGAATGAGTCACATAGGATAAAATACACAGAGTGGCTAAAGACCAAACTTTTACTTCTAGAAGGAGCAATATCTGATAAAAATGCAAGTCCCTGCATTCACAATTATCATATGACTGAACTACCCTGATAACTAATGGGCAGATGAGGTAGACATTGACATCTTCCCCTGCCATCAGAATATGTGTTCAATGTTTATTAGCAGGACATGCTCAGTTTTGTGTTCACTTACATGTGTTTTGCATGCTAGTGCTTAGGGGTGAAGTGAACAGGAAAGATGAACTGACAAAACACAACATGCTTTTGGATATCTGTGATTTCTGTCTCTTTAGCACCTCACTGCTGAGGCTACTTGCTGCAGGCAAATTTCCTCTGGAAAAAAGGGGAACTCCCTGATGAGGGAGACACATTCAATGCGGTACATTTCTAAACAAACTGGGTAGGTAAATTAGAAGCCTAGCTATCAGTAAGGTTGTAACCTGGAGGGAAAATGGAAAAAATGCATTATGTATCATGCATTATATTCCAAGTTAAAGATATGCTAAGTATACTGGAGCTTTAAATTAACAGTGGCATAAGCATAGTTTACTGTATAAGTAATTAAACAGCAACCTGTAACTGACTTGTTGGGATTTATTCCCTGCAGGCAAAGTTTGACCTTGATGGCAAAGATTAAAGGATCAAACGCTTTTGCGAGAAAGGGTAAATCTTATCATGACACATAGCTCTGCCACGGATTACTATAAATATGTCACAATGCTGTTGTGTCCTCCTCTGATATTTGATCCATTGCCCTTATTTTCTGGTAGTTACAGTGGCTGGTAATAACTTACTGATGGATGACAGTTACTTAGTAAGCTCTTTTAAATGAAGCCTGATTCATTTCTTTATATCAAAATAACTAATCATATGGAGTTAAGGCATCATAAGAAACCAAACTGCTAACTGATTTTAATACCAGAATGCCACTTAACTTTGGACACTATGAAACGAAACAGCTACTAGTAAGAATAACTAAGCTGATTCTATCTGCATCAAAGAACGTACAGTTGCTGATTTTTGTTGATTTGTATTTTTGGTATTATATTCTCAGTACTGGCAGACAGATCAGTTAAAAAAAGTAAATGTAGGCTATTTCTGAGTGACTGGCATTTGGTGATGGACTCCATAAGTGTTTTTCTTTATTCCACTGGAGCACTTTTTTTCTTTATTCCACTGGAGCACTTTCTTAGCCAATGATGAGTCTGAATTTCTCCTAATTAGCATGAATTTACTGTATTCGTGGTACAGTTGTACACATTCACCTATATTTACAGAGTTTATTTGTAAATTTTCTTTGCTGTTTTGTACAACGGATTGGAGACAGCTTACTGAATATCTGGGTCCTTCTTCCTAACATGCTTACTTCTCCAAGAAGACTATCTTATTGAATGGCATGGAAGGCAAAACCTGCTGAGGAAAAAAGCCCAGCAATGGCTTGAGGCACAATATGAGGCTTACATCTGGGAGTGTCACTTTTGTGAAAGTCTAGGACTCCAATGAAGAGCCTGCATAAAACATTTCCATTAATCCCCCATTTTCTTGCATATTCGGTGATATCAGAAGAGATTAAATGCACACCGCCACCTTACTGACATCCACTTTTTAGATCTGCTGCACATTATTTTTTTCAGTGACACTTTGTGTGCTCATTTACTGACGTGTAGAGGAATGGAGCTGTCTGCAGTATGGTCATCTTATCTCTTTTTCCATAACAACACTATAATACAAATTATTGTAAATGAACACTTATCTTAAGTGTTGCTATCAGTGCTCACATCGTATAGGTTTGTTATAGTAGGCCTAACAAAGCACCATTATTTTAGCACTGTTCTTTTTCTGGGATTCATGAAAGAAAAATAATAGGGGAAATAGCAATATCAGAAGCATTGATTAAAAAAAACTGTACAAGTTTCTCACGTATCCTGAATTCTTTGAGAACATCTTTTAGTATGCAGTTCAAATGTTGCCAGAATTGCAGCATAGTGCATTGATCTATGGTATTACATGAACATAGCAGATTTAAAAAAAACGCTATTTAAAAGCATTTGTTGAAGCTGTTATGTTAAAATTGTCATTATAGAATACTTAAATTAGATTATCAGATGCTTGGTAAAATTACAGTAATGTGCCTGGCAACTGTCTGCCAACAGCAGACAATACTTGCAGTCTCTGAGTCTGCTGCATTGCACAGTGGTTATGTTATGACTAAGGCGGCAATTAAAGACATTATGATGACAGTCTTAAGTCCTGGTTAAAAAAAAATGGAATTCCGGTCGGACAGTACTTTAAAGTATGCCAATGAATATGACTGCCTTTCTGGTGAAACTACTGCAACAAAGAAACAAGTGATAGCAATAATTATGAGCAAAAAGCATGCTGAGTTTAAAGAAAGGTAAGAACACTCAGTTCTAGGAAAACCATAAAAATATTTAATGTTAGGGATGGCAGTTAAGTGGTAGCTTCAGATTCACTTTTACCTCTACAGGAATTTCAGTAAGTTGTGGATGCATACATTTTATACGAATCATCAGATATAGAACTCTGGCATGTTTTTCCAGAACTGCTATGCGGTCAAGTCTAACTTACTCTACAAACCTCCTCATTTTGATACTTTATTACACTTGTGATGATTTAACTGCAGGATGTTTTCCTGCCTCATCATGTTTTGGTGCATTTCTGCTATTCTTTTATTTTTTTTGGTGGGGGAAGTGGCTCAGTTACAGGGCTGTTATGTGCACCTTTAAGGAAAAAGGCATTAATATGCCTGAATATGCAGATCTGAATGCCCTAAAAAACCCCCCAAAAAACCCAGTTTGTGGGTGCTACCATGCAACAAGTAGCGTGAATATGCTTTTCATATAATTAGTCTAAAAAAGATCCCCCATCTCACATATATCACTGATGTTGCTGCTCTTCAGATTCTACCACTTTGTGACTCGGGAATAATTAATTTTTAAAATGTAATTTTTTTTACTTGTAACATCTGGATGGTTGCAATCATGGTAGTGAGATAGTTGCAATTTGAGAGGGCTATTAGAAGGGAGTTGAATGGTGAGCGTAATCACTCCAGTTAATTGTCAAAGAAAGACGTTTTTTTCCTGTACTGCGCCTACATACTTATTCATGTGTAGCCTTAGACTAGCTTTTCAAGTAACTGCACAACACTGCCAAATATGTAATCTAATAAGATATATATCATGTGTTCTCTGCAAGCCAAGTATGCATTTGATTCTTACAATTTGCCAGTATGTAACTTTGTAGCATTGTGACTTTGTTTGGTTAAGTATTTATGTTCAGTTCTCAAACACCGCAGAACATTCGCATACATACAGAGACTCCCCAAGAGAAAGAAAGAGATGTGGGAAACATTAGGCAAACAGTTCCCATGGGAGGAAGCAAGTAAAGCGAATACTGCCAGCAAATGTGTAAGAGTTAAGGGTATAGTAATATGCACTGAGCATGGTTGGTCAGGTATGTGTGTGTGGGGAGAGAAGCAGAAAATACACTGGAAGCGATGCAACAAAATGTGATAGCAGGCTGGCATTTTTTTAATTAAAATTTCCAGGTGATGCTGTGGTCTCTTTGTATGATTAAAACATCTTATACCAAATCTCTCATTAAAGTGTGTGTGTGTGTGTGTGTGTGTGTGTGTGTGTGTGTGTGTGTGTGTGTGTGTGTGTGTGTGTGTGTGTGTGTGTGTGTGTCTCTGTTTATATGTGCCTGTGTGTATTTTTAAACCAAGAACAAAGACCTCTGCCTCATTTGGGTGTGAAAGTTAATCTGTTGACATAATAAAGATATGCCATTAAAATTAAGTGACTGCATCGACTCAAAGTGTAAGAAGCATCTTAGTGATGCACTTCTGATGGGTATGTTAATATTTTTATAACTGCAGCTAAAGTTACATATTTAGTAAGCATATTTTTCCTTTTTGCTGCTCCAGTGCTCTGCTGATTTCTTCTAATGCAGTTTCCATCTGTGTGGGTGACTGCACATTATTATGTATTTATGTACATTTACACATTTTTGTTGACAAAAAAAGCTATGAGTCAGTACTCTACTTTTGTTAAAATATTTATTTTTAATTGTTTATTGCTTTTTTGTGGTTTAAGCCAGTTTCAGACTATGAATAGCAGAAAAGCAAAATAGTTTGGTATCAGTTTTCTCTTTATCCTAATTCGGATCTTACAGCGGCATGCCTTTGCAATGTCCTCTAGTTCTGTTTAACTTTACATATACAGCAATGCTAGTGCACTGGCAAACGGTACTGGCAAAATAAACAATATACTCTGTATTGTGCACAACCAACACAAAAAATCACAGACACTTCCACCCCAACAGCTGCTAGCACTTAACATAAGAGTATGGCATACAGTCCATTATTCAGAAGCAGGATCAGTCATGCAGGCTGGAAGAAAAGACTTTTTCCAGGTCATTGCTCATCATTAAAGTATGTAACAGGTTTACACCCAGCTAAGGCTGGCCATCTACACAAATAATTCATACATACCTTTGACTTAGATATTACTATCTCTGTTACTTCTGAATGTTATATTATATAGGTCCCTAGGGTCTGCAGACTTGCCTAGCTGCAAAATAAATGAATAAATAAATGCAATAAAAAGTCATCATCATCAACCCTCTTTTTTTCCTCATTTTCTACATAGGGCCATGGTGCCAAGACAAGACAATTGTCCCCATCTATCTCTCCATTCAATGCCACTCTCCTACCTTCTTCTATAGACATGCTTGACTGTTGCAGTCTTCTCTCATGACGCCCATCCATCACTTTGCTGCATGTCCTTGTTTCCACTTGCCTTCTTCATATTTGTCCCAAGTGTTCTTCCCCAAATTGTCTTCTGCTTTTCTGCACGTGACCAAACTATCCTAATCTGTTCTGTCTGATCTTCTCTGCAATTGAAGCTACTATGGCTTCTGCTCTGATATCATCATTTCTTTGTCTATCCCACAGTTTGCATCCTGTTACCTAGCTCAGGCACTTCAACTCCATTACCTCTTACTTTTCAACTGCTCTGCCTACATTGCCCTAGTTCTGTACCATACACATATACTATACTGGTTGCACCACTGTTTAGTGCACCTTACTTTTCACATTCTTTGGCATTCTTCTGTCATACACTACCCATGACACCTTGAGACAGTTGGCTGCAACCCTGCTGAGTCTAGCTTTAATCCCCTGATTCAGACTTCACTTCTGCTCCACCCCCATCAAAGATACTTGTGTTAATCTCTTCCACTATTTCCCTTTCTGTCTTAATTTTTAGCTTCTGCAGATAGGCCACAATTGCTGCCATGGCAACTGTCTTGTCTGCATTCAGTTTTAACCTATTTGTCTTCGATTTTTCATTCCAATAAACTAAATAAATGGAACCATAGTTTGTCACATAGATGTTTCCACCTTCACTCCAAGTCCTTGCAATCATGTTTTCAGTTTAGCATATATTTCTTTATTCATAACTTTCTTCATTTTTTCGTTAGATCTCCTTGTTATGCCCCTTAATTTTTGTTCATAACAGCAGAATGACTGTAACCATGGTAACAATATAGTTACAGTTCAAGTGGGGTGTTAATAGGGAGTTGTCTTATTAGCAGAGTCAGCCCAAGTAATTGTCAAAGAGATTTTTTTTCTGTCCTGTATTCACATACTCACATCTAGTGAGCCCTGCTAGATACATTTTTTTTGCTTCCTTCATATTTGTTTTCAGGTTTCCATTTCTAAAGATATGATGGCCATTTACATAGTTTTCTCACTTTAAACGTGGTTAACTTAGCAGTTGGCCTCAATAGCAGAGGAGGATGAAGTCTTGACTGCAGCCATTGTAGCCCAGAATTGAGTAATGGGCTTGTGTGCTATATGAGTCAGACAGGGAGTAATCAGTGTGGGTTTGCCCACCTGATGGTGAGAGAGGGCAGTCAAAAGTCTCATGTACAGTGTCAAGCATATCGCAGGGAGCTAGGCACACTGTCATGCTCTGGGATGATAAGGAGCACTTTGCTTACCAACAGTTGCTTCCTAGTCTAGTCATGGCATAGGTGTGCAGAATCTCACACACGTATGAGGACATTATACTGTGCTGTTAGCAAGAAGATCATAAACCATAAATAAATTAAGTAAAATGATCTTTAATTGTAAAGAAAGGCATGTTCAAAACAGATAAATTCAAGAATATTGAGAAAATGCATTGTTTTACAGTAAAGAGGGGTTCATTTTATTTGTCAGTTGTTCACTACATTTTGTTTTATTACATTGTGCATTTCAGCTACCAGGAGAAGAGGTTATGACATAACTCAAAATCTAGCTTTGAGTGGAAGATAGCAACCCTTTTCTTGGCTCTTACACACATAGGAGAACTAAAAGGGTCCTTTAGGAACTGTAGGCTAGGTATTGAAATCAGGGGACAAAAACATGCCTGTCAAAACCAAAATTTCATCACCAATGAAGATACATCCATTGTTTCATAAAGCAGAAATAGTTTCCTTCTCAGTTGTAAACGACCTGAAATTAATGTATGCTCTTAAAGGTTACCCAGAATCTTACATCCTTCTGGAAGACTTACATTACAAATTCTGTTCCTCAAGGGAAAATATTTACCTTACTGTTATAATCTTCCTACAAATATCCTACACAGCAGTATGGACAAAGGTTAACCAACATCAGTCAGTTTTTTCAATATGCAGCCTGTTTTTCCATATTTGTCATTCTTTCATCTTATTAACCAAGTAACAGAAAAAAACTCCACAGGTTTCTAACGGAGTAAACAATTATCTTCCAGTTGCTGTGTATGACACTAGGCAAGGAGGTTCTTATTCCTGCTGTACAATATGCTTTGCCATTGCTTGTTAACTCTGAATATAATCCAGCCAGCTTTCAAACCATTTTATTTATAGTAGAGTCCTGAAAAACACTGGCAGTTAGAACTGAGGGTTAAGGCTCTGGACTTTAACAAGTATGTCCTGCAGCTCAGGGCACAAGGTTTGTTGCCTTCCACCTCCATTTGCCTACTTTGTCACTGAGCAAATGGACTTTATAAGAACTAATGTTTATTAAGTTCATAGGTTAGTACTAGGCAAACTGCCCTTGCGAGCCATTTTAAGCCTGGCCAATTATCTCTTGTGAGACTCAAATCCTGTACCTTGTGTTTGTAAGGCAAACACCTTAACCATTAGGCCACCCTCCCAAGTTGTGGACCAGACTGCAGGGGTTCACTTTATCTTCCTACATCAACCTTGGATTCTGCCTCATCCAGGCCAAAGTCTGAACAATGCTCAGGTCCTGATTGTGTCTTGACCAAACAACATAGAGAAGCTACTATATTTTCTTTCAGTACAGGTAAGCCAACCTCCATTTTAGAGATATTGTGAAGGGTCTAAACAATTCAGGCAATTTACTATTAAACTGGCCCAGATAAATATTTTTGGTACTTGCGTATTATCGCAACCAGATTTTCGCAGTTGCGGTAATATGCATGTTGGCCCAAAAACGGATTGTGGAAGTAAGGTTAAGGTTGAATTTGATGTTTTCTATGGATACAACCTATTTTTTTCACAAATTCATAAGCAAAATTAACATGGAAATGTGAATCCTGTTTGCGTACTTCAAAATTGGTTACACTGCTGTCATACTGCTGGAAATTAAACGAGAACACCTGGGAAATGTTTGGTTGAACTGCTGCCATACTGCAAGAAGAATTATTCCAAAGTTGAAAATACATTTTTTTCTGAGAATAAGATATCAAGAGCAGCAAATTTTGGGGGTAAATTATTGGCTTTATTTTACAAACATTTGAAAAGAATTTAAGTTAAAGAGAAGAACAAATAGATAAAGTACTTGTACAACAGAGGCTAAATGTAATATTACAGGTGCTGTTAGGTGTAAGATAAACATGTATGGAGTATCTGACAGTACCGGATGATTTCTTTTGTTTTCAGATGGATAGTAGTTACTGTTGGAATGTTTTTTGTATGTTTTGGACAGCATACTTGTGGATGTTTTCTGGATGTTTTGAGCAGCATATTTGTGGATGTTTTCTGGATGTTTTGGACAGCATACTTGGGGATGTTTTCTGGATGTTTCACGGCTGCATACTTGTGGATTCTTTAGTTGCGGTTGTATCATGAGTGACATGATGTCGGGAAATGGCATAACTTCAAACAGTCATTTTTTAAACTGTACACTGTTCTTCCTGCCTTAACAATGTCCTTTCATAAAGTTAACATTGCCACTGTAATTCTGCATACATTTCTGGTTACATTCACACACCGGGAAGCAAGTGGTATTATCACAAAAATCTGGTTGCGATAATACGTAAGTACCATATTTTTTTCTCAGCTTATCAGGTCTAGTGAGCTGGTGAACACGCAGTCAAATAGTAACACTTTTAAGATGAGTTACAATTCACTGCTGTACTTTCATGGGGCAAAGTTTCATGCAGCTATAGAAACAGTGACATGGATTCTGTTGTTGAAAGTCTTAATGCCAGACAGGAAAAACTTTCATTAGAATGAAATGTTCAGTTGCAAAAACTGAAGTCAGATAGCAAGATGACTGAACTTGTAGACCAACTGCATTCTATAAGATTCTGGCAAGAATTACTGCAAGTAGGAAAACAGTTATGATCTCTGTAAATGGCTAGCAGATAAGCTTTTTGATTTTAAAGTCAAGTCTCAAAGGAAGAAGTTAAAAATATTAGATATGTGAAAAGACAGTGACTGCAGATTCATCACTGAACATTCAGTGTGCAATGTATTCGTAGACATCATGAGTATGCAACTTACCTGTGTGCTTTCCGCTATAAAAACAGATCATTGCCGTTGCTTATTACTCATACATCAGGAGAATCAGCGACCTATTAATTATTGTAAAGGCGATGATGTCCTGCTTATTACGAAGTTGCTATACAAAAAGGGAGGGTTGTTTTAGACTCAGAAGCTATATGCATATAATTGGACGTGCTCCTTAAGTTTGTGCAAAAATGGAAACATTTTATTTGTTTAAAATGTTCATCATAGTCTAAGGTAACAAAGCTTTCTTTATTTTTCCCAGACAGGGTTAAAATTATTTAGATGGGTGTGGACCTTACTTTTTATTCATGTCTGAAGCCAACATGCAGTTGAATACCTTAGGGGCTTCTTTATGAATATTTGGGTACAGGTATACATTTCCACCTTTTTTTTTGTCTTTTCTGTTTTTTCTTTCGGTAGAAGGTGACTATTTTACATATTAAAACATTTTCTGTTTTGTTTCTTGGCCTGATATAGCAATTTATCTTTTAGTATCAAATGTTGCAGCTTGCAGGAAGTGTGTCAGTAAATGTAAATGATACGTATTGTCAGTCTGAGTAGAAATGAATGAAAACTTAGTCTGGTTCCAGGAGGTCTAGTTAGAATTTACTTAACATACCTTACAAATAAACATAAATGATTTCTGATATATACCACAATATTCATTCTAGGAGACAGTGTGGGAATATTGAAAATAGTAAAAAAAAAAAAAATCCAGAATTGATGTAAAACAAAGTAGTATTGCTATTTGTGAAGTCTTGTAAATTATTTATTTATTATTTGCTGAATGGATTAGTCCAGCTAGGCTAATAGCCTCTTTTCAAGGGAGACCCAAGGTGGTATTTGTATTCTTATATCCAGTCTAGATACTGGTTATGCTCCATTCTCTCACATTTATTCAATTTCAACAAGTGTTGTAATAGTCTGTACAAGCATTATATAATCCTGTGTCTGTATTATTGGGAGATCATAGCTCCCTCATCTCAGCAGATATAGATTGTTTTGATAAAATTGTACTCGATTCACATTTGATTCACCACAGAAAGTTATTAAGTGAATTTCATGGGTAGGAACACTTTATATGTAAAATATGTAGTAAAATTTGTTTTCCTTATAACCATATATCTATATCTATATAGATAGATAGATAGATCTATAGATGGAGAATCATTTTCATTTTTAAATGTCTTCTTATAGCCTCTGGTTCCTTCGTGTTTCTCCCAATAAAAAATAATTTAATCATAATATTGTGTTATTGTGTTCAAACAGTCTAACAAAACTTGAAATCTGTTAAAATGCTTACTTTTATGAAACAAGCCACAAGCTTTTTTCCTTAGGCAACAACTAAAGCTTTCAGTCTGATTAGTAGAAAAACTATATTTATGGCCCTGAGATGTCATAATAGCCCCCAAAGAATTGGAGAAGAATAAATTTTCGCACTGATCGGAAAGCAAACATTCTCCAATGGGATGTTGATATGCTTGCTAAAAATGGCTTTGCTGTTTAGCAAGTGAAAGATGAAAGAAAAGTTAAACAGCAATGAAGTGCATGTGTGCGTCTGTGTGCATGTGTATATGTGTATACATGTATACGTGTATATCTGTGCATGTATATATGTATGCATGTTTATATGTGTGCATGTGTATATGTGTATGCATATGCATCTGTAAGAAAGAGAGAGAAAAGAAAATTAGAGCACATGAGCAAGACAGAGAGACTGTATGCTAACTTCTTTTGACTGCGACAGGGAGTCCATAACCCCACATTGCCTAAACAAGCAAGCAATAAATAATGTCCAACAAGGTGGGTGTTATCAGGGAATTAATGCACACCCAAGGGTGTTGTGAGGTCTAACAGTACAAGAAGAAGGGCATTAACCCCCTAATGATGCCCACTCTGGAGGGCATTATTGCATTTAGAGAATGGGATATCTGTCAAATTGTTTTGTATTTGTTTTTTTTAATTACTATATACATTTTCTTATTTTTGATATAAACTAGTTCCTCTACCTAATGTTTTAAATTTGCTGCTGTTGGAGGAAGCATTTTACATCATTATGTAATGTGCGTATAAACACACACACACACACACACACACACACACACACACACACACACACACGCGCGCGCGCGCCCGCACACACACACACACACACACACATATGCATTCAAAAGCAGAGACAAGACACATGCACACACACACACACTTACAGATGTTTTGTTGAGTTAATATACCTCAAATGCCCCACTGTGACTGAAAGAATGGAAAAAAATCATTGCAGCCCACAATGTCTTTTAACTGTCCCTGATTTTGCCACAGTTCTGCTGTGTCCTTCATAGAATGCTTGATTTTCTAATAAATCACTGATGATTACAATCAGTCAATAAATCCAAATGTTATAATTTCATGCATCTTACTGTTTAGACAATGCATGCTGATGGACTGCCTGTTGCAGCTGAAAAAAGTTGGTATGCTCTGTCTCTGTCGCTTTACGTTGTCTGTCTTTCTTTCTTTCTTTCTCTCCCTTTCTCACATTCACAAATTCACGTGTATATATATATATATATATATATATATATATATACAGACACACACACACACACACACTTATGCGCATTACTTTTTTCATTTAATTTTTAATTTTAGACTCACTAAATAGCAATACTGCATTTAGTGAGTGTAAAAAAATGGCAGTCATTTGCTTTTTTCATTTGTCCGAACTTCATGACAAGTTAATATGCTGCCATGAAGCACCGGACTTGTTTTTTTTACCAGGCATTACCTATACGTTAACTCTCTGCTGAAAATTGGCACCGGGGCTCACAACACCACTCATGTGTGTTAATCCCCTGATAATGTCCACCTTGTTGGACATTATTGCTTGCTTATTAACTTGAATAAAATATTTTATCCTGAGAAGAAAGTGAAATGAATGCAGGGAACATTTTGATTGAACCATATCTTCTGATAATATAGCTGAGCATTAGTGGATAAATGCATTTGAGCATATTCATCAAAATTACGTATAATTGTATGTCAATAAACATAAAGGTTACCCATGGCATATATTACAACTCCCTCAGACTATCTCAGATTTGTTTATACCACTATATCTATTAGCATTGACAACATATGCCAGCAGATCTACTTTACATTGGGTGGACCTGTCCTTAAATCAGCAGTTTTTGACAAGAATTGTATTACTTATGCCTCCTGAAATACTGAGATAGTTTTGCTGGACTTTCTTATGTTATATTGCCTTGAAAATAAAAAAAAGCTCTATCTTGCAGACATGGAAGAGAAAACACTGGAACTGACTGATTGGTCTCAGCTGCTGATGTTTCCTTTAAAAGAATGGCAGTATTTAAATATAGAACATTTAAACTTTGAACTGCAATACCAGGGCATGGCAATGGATTTCTCTTGGTAATGTCATTCTTTGCTGCCTGGTGATTCGTTTTCTTCTTGTGTGCCTCTGCAACTGTCCTCATTGTATTTATTTTTTTTCTACAATCACATTTTGTACCTTGTTGGGTAATCCTTTTGTATCCATTTTATTTTATTTAAATAAATAAATCCAAAAAAGAAAGAAAAAATTGCTTTGGGAAATTAGTTTTTCACATATTTATTTACTTATATTTGATAACTGGGTAGGTAGACTGGCGCAAAGACCCTTTTCAGCCACTTAAGTACTATATTATTTGTTTACGTATATATTATAACTCGCTGACTATGTTACACAGATGAGCAGACCCCATTTTAGTACAGACTTAGACATGCTCCAATTCATATGTATGCATGTGCGTGCACATTTCATGATTCTTAATATAATGTCAGTACTGAATTTTACGTAATAAATGCTGAGTTATGATAATATAAGTTAAAATTATGATGTGTTTCAAATTAGGGAATATTTTCAAGTTATATCCTTATTACTAAAATGCAAACAGCAATCTGGGAGCAATTAATTCTCCAATAAGGGAAGGATTTTCATAATTATCTGAGTTTTCTGGGGCATAGCCATAGTCTAAAAAGCCAGTCTGACATTTCATTTTTTTCTGCACTATTTTTCTAAATAGCTGGCCTTTACTGACTTATAGGAATAATGTCAGACCTGTGACCTAAATACTTTCCTGCCGCGGAATCTTTATTATTTGACTTCAGCATTGTATAATCAATCCAGTAATTAGACTGCTTGCAGAATTTTGGTTTGAGAAGAAGCAACTATTTTCTAAAGCCTACTGCCAGTTGCTACAGAAAATCATTTGTACAACTCCTTCCTCCTTGGAAGGAGAAAGGCCCCTCAGAGGAAAGCCAGTGTCCCTTGAGATATTAGTGTCATAACCTAGAATGCCTTTGCTTGCCCTACTCTGAACAAATATATTGGGAACCCTCCACATGTAAAAATAATGTGCATATATTCACAGAAAGTCAAACATGCACATTTTAGGGTTAGGGTTAGTGATCAGTAATGAGGCTGGCAGGAGAACTTCACTCCCCCCACCACCTTACTGATATGCATGCTAATCCTAACCCTTCCCCTGTCCGTAATCCCAACCCTGCACCTTACCTTATAAAAACCGTGTCTGTAAACTGTCATAAATGACAATTAGATGTACACTACACATAGCAGCACTCATGCTCAGTGTTAAATCATTCCCCTTATCCACTCCTTACTCTGTCCCTAACATGCAAACACATATACACACACTACCACCTTATAATGTCGAACCTCGGAGCAAGAGAAGGGTTTGAGTTAGGGTTAGCATATACAACTAACTACAATACATCACATGAAGTTATGAAAAACCTTTTCCTTAACAGTAACACTATTCAGACAGAATGTGTTGGAAGGTTTTTGGCTTTTTTTTTTTTTTTTTTTTTTGTCTATCAGAAAAAGAGACTTTCATTTTTTGATTTTGTTTTGGCAGTTTTACTTTCATGTAACAGCACTGTCAACGTTCAGACATTGACAAGAATATCTGTCAATGTCTCTGCATGTGTAAAATTTCAAATAAAATCTAAGATAAAGCCATACTTTTTCAGCATGCAGCATTATGCTACTACAACCTAATCAATACAAGCAGTTTTGTTTGGTGGATTTATTTTTGTAAGCAACTTTTATTTATTTATTTTTACTTTATGATGCAATATAACTAAATCAGCATTTGTCAGGGAAGGCTGAAAAATCTAACTATATTTATAAAATGTGCATAAAGCTCATACCTTACTTAAATTATTTATGTAGCCACCATAAACAGTTATATCTTCATTAAAAGCAATCTGAAAGCTGTACAATTTAAGTAACATAAACTGAGCACATGCTGTGCTTGAATGAAATGCATTTTATCATCAAAGCTAGGAAGAGCTGGCTATTTGTAATCTGCACTCTACCCCCTCCACCCTGATGACACATAAAACAACTTAAAAAAATAAGTACCATATATATTTTAATCCAGACTCGGGAATGCATTCAAAAATCCTTCTTAGCCTGACTGTTACTGTACATGAAAATGAGTTTTAAGTCTTGCGTTGGTGATCATCAGCTGCTGTTTTGTATTTATAGGACTGGTATATAAGACCTTACTTTGCTAATTCAACAAGCTGCAGTTATAAAAACTGGTATACAGAACTCCATTGGTGTGTATCCATGATGCTGTATTAAGTAATTTACAGGCATGAAAAATTATAAGCAAATAGTTTACAGTTACATTTAGATTGAAAGCACTAATCTAAAAGAGTTTGCTTTTATTTTATTTCCTTCGAGATCCAGGTTACCAATAGTATATAAACACTGTATTGATGAGCTTTCATAATGCTCCTGACATCTATCAGACGAGGGTTTGATTTCTATAACCTCCGCTTCCATACTGTGTGACTCTGAATACGTATGATTAAACAGAAGTACCTTGGTCACTGCTGGAAAAAAATGCATTTCATTTTTCTTTTTGTGGTTTCTAGGAAACATATCATAGAAAATGATAAAAGAAATGAATTATAATGTGCATGTATTTTAGTCAGTCACTCTGGCAAAACACATTTGTGAAACACAAATAAATGAGTCATATTTGCATGCATTTATTATGCTTGTTATGCCAATCATTTTGCTTATTGTGGTTGGCATTTCCAATAAGAAAGCAGGAATTTGACTGTCAACAGATTAAGGATCAATCACCAAAGGTGTAATGCAGCATTTTAAAATGGGTCATCATAGCCCAAATAGCACAATAAACCAAATTAGCCCTGACAAACTGATGCTTGGGAGTTTTGGAAAAAAATGTATGTGTTCTTAAAAATACATTGTCAAAACACTAGCAAACAAAAATAGCATTCAAGAAATAAAAAGATATAAAAAAACAGATTGAAACAAAGGAGAAAGAAGATGTGATGACTGAAGGCAAGGGGTGAGATTCTCTACAACATATGCATTAAAGCAGGAAGTAAGATACGGCAGGGAGATTTCTATTCTGACAAAAGGTTAATTGTATATGTAGTAAGGAAGAACAATCGTTGTAAGTCCAGCCACCAAGCCATGCAAACCTTGGCTCTAGATGATGGTCACTGTTAAAATGACACCTTGCTCCATGAGCAAAAAGGGTCTATATCACTTCACCGAATCACAAGTCAGTGAACAGCTATTTATCAAATCCACTAATCATCAAACCGAGTTTTCATTTAAATTTTTCCTAAGGGCAAACCAACGGTTGGCCACCATCTGAGTTTGCCCTTTTCCCTACAGTAGTGAGATCTCAGAGTTGGTATATTTATTTGGGGGTGTGTGGGGGCAAGGAGGCATAGCCCCCCACCTGGTAGTTGTTAAGTTTTATGGTTTTGTTTACAGTTACTAGGGTGGACTACCATTGGTTTGCCCTAGGAAAAATTTTGCTGAAAACTCAGTTTGATGATTAATAGCTTCAATGGATAGGTGTTCGATGAACAGGCGTTCGCTGATTTTTTATTCAACAAAGTGATATAGGCCCTAGCAAAAATGTGAAAAAAGGGGCTATAGATAGATGGATCGATGGAAGATCAACATTATGCATCAGGCCAAAGCTTGGAGTATGGCTTTGTAGCTAACATTCTTATGTCACAGCATGCAGACCTAGGTTTGGTCTTCATATTGACCCTTAAATGCTACAGTTCAGAGCATGTCCAATGTTCTTGGATGACTAGGAGAAATGTCATGTGTACCAAATAGATTCTAGTTACAAGGCTAAGTAAGTAGAAAATTAACATTTACTTTTTCATTATAAAAAGGCCAATTATTGAGTACAATGTCCCTTTCAAGCATGTACCCCACAAAGCACATGCAGCAGCTGGAGAAACCACAGAGATTCCTCACCAGAAGAATTTAGGGCCTCAAACATCTACCCTACACAGATAGGCTAAAATCCCTGTTCCTCTACTCAGTTTTATACAGAGTCCTCAGAGGTGACCTCTGTCTGGTATACAAAGCAATCTCAGACCCCACCTTGATGGGACTGCTGCCTATCCACAAGTCAAGCTCCACTCAAGTAAGTTGCATGCGTGACCTCACCATGGTCTGTGACATCAATAGGACTTATTGGTGGAACAGATTTGTGTCCCAGAGACTCCCCCATCTGTGGAATAGACTCCCTCTCCACGTTAAGCAGAGTACCTCATTATCCCTTTTTAAGTGTAAACTAGATAACTGGATGGGAACAGAAAATACACTCCTGGGATTCTACCTGTGTCCCTGCTGGATAGGGGCTTTGGGTGCTGACTTGTCTAAACATGGGCTAAACTCTTGGCTAGGCTTATAAGGGCCTCAGGGTCAATAGCCTAGTAACTTCCTATGATTCTATTTTCTCTGAAGTAAAAGACAGTGCTCATGGTCAGTGTAACTTGGAGAAAAGATTCAGACAAATCCTTGTGAGACAGTACCTAGAGAGTTCAAAATATTTAAAGTGGACAGAGTAAAAGTTTGAAAGTACATTCAAAAAGAGCATTCCCTTTATTAAGTACAGGAGCAATCTAACAATGTATTTAATATTGAATATGAGCAATTGATGGAAGCCATTTAATTTTGAATCATCACTGTGTCACATGATATGAATACATCTTAAAATGCAAATGACATAGCTGATGGTATGTGTAAAATCATTTGGCTTGATACATTATAGACCCACAGAAGGTCTCTTAACTAATGTAGCAGTTTTTCCGGCTGGATAACCACAAGTGTGGCATGGGTGAGTCTGGAGCGTAGGCCATTTACCTTCTTCCTTGCTGTCTGTCAGATGTTTGATGCTGTTCTTTGTGGAAAGCTAATTAACACTAGAATATGTAAAAGTAGGGAGTCTAAACAATTGTATTCCAACAATCAAAGCCAGTTTTAAGCTCCAGTAAATCTTGTTGTTGCTGGGGTACCCTTCTTTATTTACATGTGCATTTCTCTGTTGAATAACCTAGTTGTGATCTAGATCAGGGATCCTTTTCAGCTATCAGGGCAGATTACTAACACCATAGAGCCAGGATTAACCAGAACAAAGTAATTAGGATAAGGAAGATACAGACAAAGGGAATGAGATGTGAATAGCTTGGTTTACTACTTTATCTTCAATTAAGATTTTTTTTGTTTGTTTTTTTGTCTATAAGATGAGACCACTGCAACAGAAAAGCATACCAGGTAGTAGGTGAGGGATGCCTGCATTGGTAGTAAGACCATATTCGTGTAAGCGTTACCTGTGGCAGCAGCCAGGTACTTAGGAAGGATACTAATAAGGATTGTAAAGACTGGCACTGGTAGGTCGAAGGGGCAGGTCTTGTAGAGACCAGCTCTGTGGCAGGAAGGAAGATAATGCTCAGACCTGTGATGAGAAGGTACAATACAATGGTCACATCTTTAAAATAACAGGGGTTGCCACAGAAGCAGAAGAGGGAATGCACAGGTACTCAAGCATTAGACAGCAGGAAAAAGCAGACACGCCATATTGCAAAAGAAAAAACAAGGATTACTTGGCAACATTGCAGCTATGCAGTACAAGGACTATGGGTATGAAGGTGGAGAGTATTTATTAAAGAACTTAATAACAAATATAATGGATAGCATTCAGAATCATTACACTGAAGTGCAATGGGTATATGTGTAGGTCAGGCACAATTCACATACACAAGCTGCACCAAAGAGGAATAATTACAAGATGTTTGAGAGTGAGTTATGAAATTAAGGGAATAGCAAGATTTAAATGATGAATGTGTGAAAAAGTTGTGACTTTTTATATAAATCAATCTCTTTCCTCCCTTTTGTGATTCATAGTCACTTTTAGATCCATTCCTGCATCTGTGATATAGATTTAAAAAGGGAATCTGCACCTTTTCTGTTCAATTTGCAATTTGCAGAGGTGCTTTTTCACTGCAAAAAATGACTATTTCCTGCTGTGAGTTTCTTGCATTGTTTGAGCTTAAACCCACTCACTGACCCAGGAGAAGATGGTATATGCAAAGAATAACTCACCTGAACTTTGCTTTGTCAGTTTCATTGGATAGTTGTAGAGTAGGCAGGGATATAATAAGGGCTTTGGTAAGTTTGTATAAATAGGAAGTGGGAGAATGTGCAGCCTTCTCATAGCTGTGGATACCAAGGTATGTATAGCCCTCACTATAGTTACCACAAGCACATTTAAGAGACAGACTGGGGAAATGTTGGTTATTTCACAGGTTTATGACTCACTGCAGCAGTTCCTCAGTATACTCTTGGCATATGTGGATCTATTTCCCAGTGTCACCATAAGACAAAGGCAGCACCATGCATGCCTTCTACAGAACAGCATGCTTTCCTGAGGTGCGTGGTGCAATAGATTGGACTCATGTTGCTAAAAAGGCCACATCTGGACCATAGGTTCATAGGCAGGTACTAGGCTATCTGCCCAAAAGCATTTATAAGCCTAGCCAGAATGTGTTGGCTTTTGCTGCCCCCTTAGATTAGTTCCCTGTGCCACTGTCCAGCAGAACCACTGAAGTGATCCTCGGGGTAAACTTTCTGTTTCCCATCCACTCGTCAAGGTATCTCTTGAAGAGTGTTAGCGAGGAGCTCTGTTTAATGTAGAGTGGAATCCTTTTCCAAAGCATGGGAAGTCCCTGAGACAGGAATCTATCCCTCCAGCACATCCTATTTATTGTTGTGGTGAGGTTTAGGTCCCTAGAGCATGTGGCTCGAGGGGATATGTTTTTTTAGGTGGCGCATGTCCATCAATTTTGGGTTAGACTTGGCCTTGTATGTCAGGCAGAGATCACCTCTGAGTAGGCGGTATGCAACCGAGTACAGCTGCAGTTTCTTTAGTCAAGCTGCATAGGTCATCTGTTTGAGGCCAGTGAACCTCTTGGTGAGGTACATCTGTGGTCTTTCCAGCTGTTGCAGGTGTCTTGTAAGGTACATTCCAAATGGGGCGTTGTACTCTATGATGGGTCTGATGAGTAGAGGGGCACAATGACCTCTTTTGATCTGAATGCGAACCCTTTTGTGATTAGGTGGGCCACATAGAAGGATTTTTTAACCACTTTGGCAATGTGATTATCAAAGGAGAGATTACTATCTACTTGGGTCTCCAGATCCCTTATTATGTCTTCCGTATTTAGGGGACTACCACCTATGTGGTAGTTTGTGGGTACTTTGTTTTTTTTTCCAAAGGGGATGATTATGCACTTTTTGGCATTTAGATCGAGGCCATGATTTTGACACCAGGTATCTGTCTCAGTGAGACCCTTTTGGAAGATGTCTGTGTCAGCCAGAGAGTCAGTTATAGCCCCTAGTTTGCAGTCATCTGCGAACATGGTCAGTCATAGTCCTCCTATGCTTGCCTGTACCTCTGAGAAGTATATGCTGAACAGGAGGGGTCCTAGGACTGAGCCCTAAGGAACGCCACTTGTAACTAGTTTAGAGTCGGACTTAGCTCCCACAACTCTTACCATGTGGGTTCTGTCTGTGAGCCAGTTGGCAACCCATCTCGTGACATAGGGGTTTATGTTCAGGCTGGTGAGCTTGTCTATAATACTAGAATGGGGAATGGTGTCGAAGGCCTTAGCAAGGTCTAGGTAGGCTGTGTGGACCAACTTTCCCTCATCTATAGCCTTGGTAACTGTCTCAAAGAAGTCCACCAGGTTTAGGAGGCATGATCTGCCCTTAACAAAGCCAAACTGGGTAGGGACCAGTGTTTGGAGGTTCCCAATGTCTCTGTTAGTGAGTTCCACGATGATGCACTTCATAGCCTTGCAGACCAAGCTGGTCAGGCTTATAGGGCGATAGTTCCTGGGGTCTGTTGTGGTTCCGCCTTTGTGGAGCAGAATAACCATTGCTGTGCTCCACTCTGTGGGCACATAGCCTGTGGAGAGGCTGAGTTTGAACAGTGTGTTTACGTGAGGGGTTAGTTCATCTTTGAGCTTGTGTAGGACGCAGCCTGGGACACCGTCCAGTCCCATTGTTGCTATGTTTTTGGCTTTGAAGACGGCTGTTTTAACCTTAGTGTCTGTGATTTCAGGGGCTTTACATTCTTCTGGTATGGTTATGGGCCCTTTTGGGGGTGAGAGGGGGGTGAAGTTTGCACTGAACCTGTCTGCCAGGATGTTGGCAATATCAGTCAGTTCGGTGTATTTTGTGCCATTCTGCACTAACTCTGAGCAGATCTGATCTCCACAGAGGAGAGTTACCATAACAGGTAGGACTAGCATTCTATCAGCTACCAAGATGTGCATGATGCACAGGGCTGCATCATGAATGTGTCAGGAAAGCATCCTAGGAGTGCCAATGGTACTCACATTTGGCATACTAGTTTACTGTTTTGCCTGTTCCTGCATGGTAGAATTCCTCATGTTTACCTAGCTGGTAAGTGCAAACTATTCTAATGATGTTGACTATAGTTATTTCTCTATCTATATAATGGAAAAGGTAGTACTGAGTAATAAACCAAAAAAAGGTACAAACCAGATAGCCAGTCCCAGATGACTGTTTATTCCGCAAATCCACAAACCAACACTGATAAATCACACTGCAAACCAAAGAACATTAACGTAGTATAAAATATCCTAACGTTTTCATCATATCACTTCATCAGATGAATACCACAATCAAAATTGACTGTTTAAATAGAAGTTTAAAATGTTGACATCCAATGAAAATACAAAAACAATTAAAACCTTATTTAAATTGCTTGTTTCGTAGTATTGAGTACTGAGTAATCCTCAGCTATTTTGTTATATGTACACTACATGTTTTGGTTTCTAGGTTATGCAGGCTATCCAGTTGCATCTTGACTAATGACACCAGTCTCTAACTCATAGGGAAGTGCTGAGATGTGCTTGAATACCATCTTGTGAGATAGTCACTGAGCATGTGTTTGGCCTGCTCAAAGTTCTGTTTTCATTACCTGGATGAACTGGGGTCAAGGTGGGGCTTCATCAGGATCCTCCTACCATATGCAGAATGTTTGCAGCCTGATGCATTCTGCATTGGTCTGGTATGCAGCTGCCACAGCCATGGCAACCCCTCTGGTATGCATGTGCATGGTACATGATTGTGCAGGTGAAGCAGTGGAATCTAGTCCACAGCTGTGGGCCATGACATTCACTAAATCATAATGTAAAGTTACAAATATAATACTTGATGCATGCAGTTCTACTTGTGGGCTCTATGCATGCTGCTTGTGGGCTATACTGCACAGTGCATGGTCAACTTAGACTATACCTCAGACATTTCACCACATATGATACACAAGATATGTTTTCAAATGGTATTAGCCATCATAATTTGTATAGTGTTCAGTAGTCAATGATATAAGGGCTAGTTGTACTGATAAAGTTTGCTTGAACTGTAAAGGAGTGTGTTTTATGTGAAAATACTGTGTTACTGAAAGTGTATTTATTTGTTAAAATAAAAGTATTTTGTTTACCATCATGAAATTTGTCTTTCCTGCTGCTGTTCTCAATCTATTGTTTTCTTGTTATATCTTTCAGTTCTTTCAGGTACACGTAGTAAGTGCAGAATTTTTTCTAATAAGTACATAAGATGTTCCTTGGTGGATGTGGCCAATTTGGACTGGAAGTTAGTCTTAGAGGATTTCACTAGTGACCTTATTTGCTCCTTCAGAAAAAGGAGAGATTGTTTCCAACTTGGCACCTGCTCCTTCTTGGCCCTGGACAGCAATTTTTTTCCTTTTATTATAGAGCTCAAGTACCCTATGTTTGCAAAGTGACTTTCTGTTGAGTAATGTCTGTGTGACTGATGCTCAAATTTTTATTAACATTTGGAAGATGTCATGAGCTTAATGCTGAATTATCCAATGACAGGATCTGGTGGACACAGGGGAGCCTCTTGATATTGTCCTAAATGTGCTGCGGGATTTGGACCTTGACTGAGAGGCTCTTCTGTGTAAGGCTGATGAGGCATGACTTCCTTTTTGGGGAATCCATACGACTATATGCAGCACTTCCTTGGGACACATATGGTTTCCAGCCTACTCATTCACTGTGCATATGGATGCTCCCTAATCCACATCTGGTTGTATCCCTAGTGTGTGTATCTGGTAGATTCTTACTAGTGTATAGATTGGGCCTCACATAGATGCCATGTTCACAACCTTGCTGCACATAGCAATCAACACATCATTATCACTGGCTTCTACCATTCCATGTACTGCAAAATTTCTTCACACATACCCTGCCTGAACTATCTAAATGTACACCTTTTGCTGGGCAGGCAAGGCCTTGAATGTTTCTGAAGCTAACTGTGAGAGATGTCTTCACCCGGTGCCCCTGTGTACAAGTATAAGTGTGGGTACTGCTATTTTAGAAAACATCATCTCTTCATCAAGTGGTTCAGACTATACACAGGAAATGTGTTGAGCTACATGGTGTTTCTCCTTTGTTGTAATATAATTTCCTCATTCTGCTGAGTATGTGACCCTGTGTAACTGCCTATGGAGTTACCCAGCTGTTTTGGGGTTAGGGGTCCTGCCAGGACACTTTGTGACTGTGTACCACTGTTCTAAGGCTGTGTTGTGAGGATGAAAGTAATGGCATCATCATCATCATCATCATCACCATCACCACCACCATCATCATCATTATCACTGACTGCCATTCTGCTGTCAACATCAGCTTGCTGTGCTGCAACAGAGCATGTCATTGTTTCTGCTGGTGACCCTGTTAAGAAATCTATAATTATGCAGTTAATGTGGCCTGTGACAGGTTTATGACTTTGTATTAAAAGTATGGTGTCCACACCTACTATGTGCACAGAGGTGGTGCTACAGCTAATGTTGATGGAGTACCTGATTAGCAAATATTTATCAGTTATATGTACACAGTTACTACAGCAAATATATCTAGCTTGAAATTATCTGTGGCAGCCAAATACTAACCTTCTCCACTGTCTACATGTGGATGTTAGAGGTGTCTGAAAATAGTGGTGGCAATGCCACCTCAAATGACTTATGTAACATCCTCCATTGCATTATAGGTTCATAAGTTCATAGGTAGGTACTAGGCTATCAGCCCTGGGGCCTATATAAGCCTAGGCAAAAAGGTTCCCTGACTTTTGCCACTCAAGAAAATTATTTTCTTATGCCCCTGTCAAGCAGTGCCACAAAAGTGATCCCTGGGGTGAATTTTCTATTTCCCATCCAGTCGTCAAGGTTTTTCTTAAAGAGGGCCAATGAGGAGCTTTGCTTGACATGAATGGGTAGTTTGTTCCAGAGTATGGGAAGTCTCTGGGACAGGAATCTATACCTCTAGCATGTTCTGTTTATTGTGATGACAAGGTTTAGGTCCCTGGAGCATATGGTTCATAGAGATTGGGATTTCTTTAAGTGTAGCATGTCCAACAGCTCTGGGCTTGACATAGCTGTGTATGTTAGGCAGAGATCGCCTCTGAGTAGGTGATATGTGACCGAGTAGAGCTGGAATTTTTTGAGATGGTCTGCATATGGCATCTGTTTGAGGCCGGTAATCCTCTTAGTGAGGTATTTCTGTGGCCTTTCCAATTGTTGTAGGTCTCTTATGAGATGCATGCCAAATGGGGCATTGTACTCTATAATGGGACTGATGAGGGATGAGGAGAGAGGAACAATGACCTCCTTTTTTCTAGAGGAGAACCCTTTTGTGATGAGGTGTGCCACGCAGAAGGATTTTCTGACTACAGTGGTGATGTGGTTATCAGAGGAGAGACTACTGGCCACCTGTGTCCCAAGGTCTCTTATCACACTTTCAGAGTTTAGTGAGCTACCACCTATGTGGTAGTTCATGGGTACCGAGTATTTGACAATGCACTTCTTGGCATTGAGCTTGAGGCCATGACTTTGACACCAAGCATCTGTCTCTGTGAGGCCCTTTTGTAGAATGTCTACATCATTAGGTGATTCTGTTATGGCTCCCAGTTTGCAGTCATCTGCGAACTTTTGTTAGCCAAAGACCTTCTTTGTTGGCCTGCACTTCAGAGAAGTAGATGCCGAACAGGAGAGGACCCAGGACTGAACCTTGTGATACTCCACTCATCACTGGTCTTAAGTTGGACTTGGAGTCGGCTACTTTTACTGTGTGGGTTCTGTCATTGAGCCAGTTGGCCACCCATCCTGTGACATAGGGATTTATCCCCAGTTTATTGAGTTTATCTATAATTCCAGAGTGGGGGATGGTATCAAAAGCCCTGGCAAGGTCAAGATAGGCTGTGTGCACTACCTTGTCCTCATCTATGGCTCTAGTGACTGCTTCAATGAAGTCAATCAGGTTTAGTAGACATGATCGACCTTTTACAAACCCAAACTGAGTGGGGTCCAAGGTTTGGAGGTTACCTATGTCTTTGTTTATAAGCCCCAAGATGATACATTCCATGGCCTTGCAGACCAGGCTCGTCAGGCTAATGGGGTGGTAGTTTCTGGGGTCCATGGTGGCACCCCCTTTGTGGAGTGGGATAACCATCACTGTCCACCATTCAGTAGGCACATGGCCTGAGGTGAGGCTATGATCGAACATGGTACTTAGGTGGGGTGTCAGTTCGTTCTGTAGTTCGTGCAGTACACAGCCTGGGATGTAGTCTGGTCCCATGGATGCTGTCTTCTTGGCTTTGGAGAGTGCTGTCTTTACTTGTTCATCTGTGATTACAGGGGCTTTGCATTCTTCCAGTATTAAGATGGGCCCTTTGGAGGGTGAGAGGGGGTAAAGTTAGCACTGAACCTATTTGCCAGGATGTTGGTAATATCGGTTGGTTCTATATATTTAGTGCCATTGTACTGTAGTTGAGAGCAGATCTGAGTGCTGCCATTGAGATTCTTGACATAGCTGTAGAATGCTTTGTGGTTGTCTTTGGAATCAGTGATGATTTTATTTTCATAACTGGTTTTGGAGGATTTTATGAGGGATCTCATCTGCTTGCTGAGGCTGACCAGGGAGTTCCTCCAATCTTGGGATTTTACTCTTTTTTGCAACAGCTTCTTCCTTCTGTTGTAGAGTTTATTTATGGCAGGGGACCACCAGATTGGCTTCCTTTTTTTGGAGGATAGCGTCTTGGTTCTGTTGGGGATGGCACAATCCATGGACTTGTGTATGTGCTTATACAGTGCATTAGTTTAAAATTCAGCAGTCATACCTCTATTTTCTATCTGCATGAGTGTCGTGAGGTTTGCCACTTCTGTCCTGAGAAGCATGAAGTTGGCTTTGGAGTAGTTTTTTATGGTGGTTTCCTTAATGGGGGGTGGGGGTGGGATATGGATGTCTAGGGTGATTAGCTTGTGGTCGGATATGACCAGCGAGGAGTTGATTTCTGGTATGGAACATCTGTTACTCATATTGGTAATGACCAGGTCCAGGATATTGCTGCCCTGGTGGGGGTGTAAACAAGCTGATCCAAGGCTATGGAATTAATGAATTCCAGAAAACGTTGAGCGAATGAGTTGGTGCATGAGTAGTTTTCCCAGCTGATGGTGAGGTAGTTAATATCGCCCATAATTAAGGTATTGGGTTGTACCTTAATATTTTCCAGTATCTTAAGAAATGAAGAGTGGGAAGCTTGGGGCATGGTGGGGGATCAGTAACAAGCTACAACCTAGATTGCAGTCTTGGCCAGTGTTAGTTGCACTTGGATAATTTCAGATGCATTATGTTGAGCAACTAGCCTGGAGGTGTGGATATCCTTAATGAATATGGACATGCCTCCGCCTTTAGTGTTTTGGTCCAGGTTAGGTGGCCGAAAGGTGTGATATGAATTATAGCCTGGTAATGCAGGGGTGCTATCTGGAGCCTTGAACTAGGTCTCTGTCACTGCACAGATGTCTATGTTCTCCATTTTAAGGAGTGCCTCGAGTGAGTGCATTTTGAGGTTTAGACTTCTAGCATTGAGTAGCATTACGCTCAGAGTTTGTTTGCTTGTACCTGATATGGTTGTGAATTTAGCATTTGAACCTTGCCTAAAAAAGGCACTATAGGAGTCAAAGTCATCACTCCCTATAGACTGCCACTACTACTCATCATGTATTAAAGGTTAGACAGTGGAAGACCCACCACCAATGCTGTTATGAGCAAATACATTCTTCATAGCCCTTGTCTTTGCCAGCCCACCATGTCATTAACTCTTTTCCTATACTGTGCCAAGGTGTGATTCCTTCCCTGTATAGCATTTATACTAAAATAGAAACCATGTCCAGGCTTGCAAGGTACAGTGTTCTGTTCTGTTTTTCTTTTTCTGTAGCATTTATGTCAGCCACAATTTGATTCCAGTCCTTAGCTTACTTTGCCTGCTTTGACCCCCTTTTCAAAAAGACATTTTCCATACATCCTAAGTGCATCTTTGAAGATAAGGTTTTCTTCAGAAGTGAGGGTGACTTTCCTGCGCCTTTTTCCCTGATGCTGCAACATTTTTCCTTAAAAATACAGGTATACAAATAATTGCACATTCCTAACCTGAGTCCAATCAGTTATGCAGCATGATTTAATTGAGGAATTGAACAATAACAAAATAAAGACAATTATATTTAATTATCCCAACATCACTCGATGTGTTGCCAACTGGCTTACTGACAGAACCCACACTGTAAAAGTAGCTGACTCCAAATCCAGCTCCAGACATGTGACAAGTGGAGTACCTCAGGGTTCAGTCCTGGGTCCTCTCTTGTTTGGCATCTACTTCTCTGAAGTACAGGCCAACATTAGGGGACTCTGGCTAGCAAAGTTTGCAGATGACTGCAAACAGAGAGCCATTATTGAATCCCCAAATTATGTGGATACTTTACAAAAGGGCCTTACAGAAACAGATGCTTGGTGCCAGAGCCATGGGCTCAAGCTCAATGCCAAGAAATGTATAGTTATCCCCTTTGGGAAAAAACATGTACCCGTGAATTATCACATAGGTGGCAGTACACTAAACACCAAAAGTGTGATAAGAGACTTAGGGACACAGGTGGACAGTGGTCTCACCTTCAATAACCACATCATCACAACAGTCAGGAAATCCTTCTATGTGGCACACCTCATCACTAAGGGCTTTTCATCCAGAAAAAAGGAGGTCATTATCCCACTGTACTCATCCCTCATTAGACCCATTATAGAATACAATGCCCCATTTGGTATGTACCTCTCAAGACATCTGCAACAACTGGAAAGGCCGCAGAAATACCTCACTAAAAGAATTACAGACCTAAAGCAGATGCCCTATGCTGACCTCCATAAAAAACTCCAGCTATACTCTGTCGCAAATCGTCTGCTCTGAGGTGATCTCTGCTTAACATACAAGGCCATGTCAAACCCAGAGCTGTTGGACATGTTACACATATAGAAATCTCAATCTCTCAGAACCACATGCTCCAGGGATCTAAATCTTGTCATCACAATAAACAAAACATGCTGGAGGGATAGGTTCCTGACCCAGAGACTCCCCAGACTCTGGAATAAACTGCCCATACATGTCAAGCAGAGCGCATCTTTGGCCCTCTTCAAAAGGATCCTTGATGATTGGATGGGAGAAAGGAAATTCACCCCAGGGATCACATCAGTCACCCTGCTAGACAGAGGTCCAGGGAAGTAAATAGTGTGGGAAGAAATAGCCAGGGAATTGTTATGACTAGGCTTTTATAGGCCTTAGGGCCGATAGCCTAGTACCAACCTATGAACCTATTACCTGCATTATGTATAAGACTGTGCATAGTGAAATATAGGCCTATAAAGCTACGCTGGAAGGAAGGGGGAAACTGATTTTACAGGATCTAGCCTGCACTTTGGTCCCAAGCATTTCCTTTGGCAGAGACCACTGTCTGCAGTAAAGAAATATATACATATTAAAGTAATGAAAACAGCATTGAGTATGACACTTGACACATGAATAGTTGAGCATACAAATATAGTACTATTTCAAGACTTTCTGTTTTACTAGTAATTCAGAGGTTAATCCTGAAGATGTCACAATTCCAATAATTTTGACCAAACTGTGCCTGTTTTAACTTTTTAATAATTTGACCTTAATGTAAACTCAGAGCCATGGGGCTGTCAAAATGGTGAATTTTAAAAAGTTTGATGAAAGTTTGTACTTGTGTAAGAATTTTTTGAGCAAATAAAGCACTGCTGCACTTGGCTGTATTAACTGCTTCAGCACACATATGTGTAAATAGTGCTATTGGTATAGCTGAGTTCTTACTGTTGTGGATAAGTTGCTTCTTCATTCCTGTTTGACCCTAACAGTGATAAGATGGACTCTGTTAAGGCTCAGGGTCATGGCTCAAGCTGGTCAGAGAAACATACCAAAATTTTCCTTTACCTGCTGCAGGTACTGTGCCTGCAAAAGTTGGAGAGTGCTACTACTGGTGACACATAGAAAAAGAAAGATATCTGTACAGAATTGGGGATCACTTGTCTTCACTGATGGGTGTCCTGCAACCCTGGCAGCAGTACAGACATAGATGTGATGAACTGCAGACGCAGAGGAGGATGAGTTAGACCAATGGATGGCTGAGGTCCAGGTGAAGAGACCAGAATAATTATATGGTAAGCAGACTATTAGGCTGTTTCATAGGTTTATAGTTAAATAGTATACTAGTTTCCCTTGTGGGCCATTTTAGGCCTAGCCAATTTCAATTTTGTGCTTGAAATAACCTATCCTATTTGGTTATAGAATGGTCATACCATCCCATGGGCAATAATTCTATATTACCCCTAATGAGAATAACTGGGATCATAACATAGATAATTAGTGGGGCCCAATACCTGGGATTAAGCATTTATGAGCTACCTCTATCCAGTAGTAGTAGTACAGGGGCAGTCCTGGGGTAAATTTTCAGTGTTTCCCATCCATAGATTTAAGTTGCACCTGAAAATGGACTGGGATGAACTTTGATTTATGTGGATGGGGAGTCTGTTCCACAGCAGTGGCATTCTCTGAAAAATATACCTCTTCCTCCAAACTGTTCTGCTGATTTTGCAGAAGAAGTTTAGATCCCTAGACTGAGTATTTCTGATGCCATTTGACTTTATGTTTAGTAAATCCATCAGTAATGGTCTAGAAGATGCCTTGTTTGCCAGACACAGGTCACCTCTTAGCAGTCTGTAGAATACCAAGAAAACTGACAGGACTTTGAGTTGCTCCATGTAGGACATGTTGTTTAGGCCTTGTATCCTTTTAGTAAATTATCTCTATGGGCATTCCAGTTATTGCATGCATCTGGATATAACTACTGGAAAACTTTTGAAAGGTTGATATATCAAATACATTCACTACTTGCAGCATTACATTTAATTTTTATTTTAAAATTGTCCAATTTGACTACGCTATGATATTAAATGTCCTTCAGTAACAAACATTTATGCTGTTTCATGCTGTTGATGCTATTACTTCTGTTACTTTACCATAGCCATAACTCAAGTTTGTCAGGTGAAATCTAGAGTTACAAATGTATATACTAAACATATTAATTATATGTACCAAGAGCCATAGCAACATCTTCCTGTGAGGCATGTGAAAAGGTATTGACGGTGTGTTGGGGATTTCCTGAACTTTTCTCATCTTCTGTAAATGATACATACAAGAGCACTACACACCTCATAGGGGAGTAGGTGGGATAGGAAGTTATTGAACAAACATTGTTCATTTGGTTTACTTTAATATAAAGTGAAGTTCTTTAGGCTTTGATGAATTACATGTGTAGGTCTTCTCAATGATGAAAATATCATTGCAATAGCATAATAATAGTAGCAATGCAAAATACAGATGTTAAAAAGTGGACATGCATTGCAATAATTCCTTCCAGCTTAGACTGGATACTTAATTGACTATCTGCTAATATCATAGCAGCAAACTTTTCAAAAATAAGTAGATCCGTACTTCAGTCAGCCTCCCTCAGCAAAGGTATTTGGTGTCTCTGAATGTATCAACTGCAGTAAGTTCAGTGTTACCTGTAACAACTGCTTTTAAGTTGCACTCATTTTACCTGTTTGTCATATCTATTTATCCTTTGTTGACTGGGTTAGTCCCACTAGGCTAGTTGCATCTTTCCAGGATAGATCTGTGGTTGTATTTATATTACGGGAGAAATTTGGCCAAGGCATAGGGGAACTTCCCCTACTCCTTATTGTTGTGATTGGGAACCATTTTAGAGGAGCACTTCCTGTTTCTGTTGCAGGCACAGAGACAGCCCAGAGAAATAGGGAAGCAGTTGGAGAGAAAAGGAGATGGTAGAGTACCGAAGGAAATCAAGAAGAAAACAAATATTGAAACTGGAGAATGTGTGAAGGATTCTGAGGAAATGTTTCAAAGAGCAGATAAAAAATCTGGTCTCAATGATAGTATTAATATCAAATGCTTTCTTAAAAACAATAAATTAAAGGTTACTAAATGATATAAAATGATTTAAGATGTATTAAACAACAGTGATTTGATTGTTTTTAACTGTTTTTATTTATTAAATGTGTTTACTTTATGACTGTGTAGGTACATATATATTTTTTGTTAGTAACTGATGGGTTAACAAATTGGGGAATTTTATTTAATTGGATAATTGTTTGTTAATTAACTCTGGGGTATATAATGGTGTTATTTGGTTGTATGAATTTTTTCTGATGAAGTTTTACTGCCAAAAGCATGTATTAAAGGTTTTGTATGCTAAAACACTTTCTTTATTGACCATTAGGTATCCTTGCCTTTTTGAGTTTCAAAGAAACTTGTTTGATGCAGATGAGTCAGCAAATGATACATGTATAATTGGGAGGGTTGCAGAATGGTTTACTCAAAGAAATTGTGGGCAGAGTGAGCCAGGAAATGAAGGAGATGCTCCCTGGAGGACATTATGTAGAAAATACAAAAGGAAGATGCAGAGACAATCCTGGAGAGTAGTGGGGAGATGGGAAAGAAAACCTATGCAGTAAAAGTAAAATAAGTCAAAAGTGGAGTGGCAGAAAAGAAGGCAGAAGAAAATGAAAAAAAGAAGTGCATGGTAAGGATTCAAAGTAAAGAACACAAATGAATGGACAGTTATGAAGTTTGTGACAATTTAATAGCTCTTTTGGGTGTAAAAGTACATAAGGTAAGAACATTTATTCTTATTAACAAAGCGACATTTTGTGATGTTATACACATGACGTTTTTTTCAATGGAAAATTTTCTTGGAGAATTTGAAAAAAAAGAAAGACTGTAACCCATGGAATTGTTATGTGATAAAAGCATCTAACAGGGAAACAAAAAAGAAGATTCATGTACAATTTCAAACAGAGGTAGAAAGAGAGACTTTGGAAGCACATTTGAAAGCTCTATTTAAAGAAGTACTGGACATTTCAAAAGTTTATGACAAAAGGGGTCTATGGACTGGTGGCTGGGATTGTAATATTGTGTTAAAAATAGAAAGAGAAAAAAAATTATACATATACCAAACATAATAAATGCGGAGGGGAATAGGGTTGTTGTAAAATACTGGGGACAACCCAAAACATGTTTCTTTTCTGGAAAAGGAGGATATTTGATAAGTAACCATGACAAAATAAAATGTTATTTTTGTGGGGAAATGGGATATGATGCAAAAAATGTGAATTGAAATGTTATAAATGTAACAAATTTGGATATTTATGGATGGATTGCAAAAATGAAAATAGCAATAAGGAAAAAAGAAAGAGAAGGAAATAAGCAAAGAGAAGTAAATTTAAAACTTGTAGAAATAGAAGAAAAAATAGATGAGCAAAAAAAAACAAAGAGGACATAGAAGAAGGTTCTAAAATAAGTGATGAAGAAGACATAAACTGGGAGGTAGTAAAAGGAATAAAGAATTATATTGGTAAAAGGGCAGAAGACAGAAACATTTTAAAGGGGTTAAGTGCAAAAGAAATAACAACATTTATTTATTTTTTATTTATTTAACATTTGTTAACCAAGATAGTTCGAATGAACAACAAATTTCCATTTTCAGTGGAGTCCTGGGGAGAAAAGCTCCTTACAATTGCAAAATAAATGCAGTAGAAATAAAGAGTGACAAATGATAATTAGGTTATAAGTGAAAGGCAGTAACAGGTAGAGAGTGTGCTATAAAAACATTTCAACAGTTTAAAGTACAAAGTCGAGATACAATTATGTGAGCATAGCCCATTCCTGGGATGAACATACATAAAACATTATGTACAATATATATAGTGTGCATAAGTAGAGTACAGTGTTGCAATGTATTTCCCTGGTATAAAACAGTGTATAAAAATATACATAAAAGCTTTGGCAGAGCACATAACTTGTATGGTCCAGAGAAAGAAGGGAATAAACTCATATAGGTGGATGAGGCTTCATGGAGGTCCATTTCAGTTGCATAAATGGTTGGTGTAGATTTAAGGAGGTTCTTGAAAGAGGGAGTACACTTTTGTAGTCTGAGGTCAGGAGGTAGGTTGTTCCATGTTTTAGCAATTTTGTGGGTGAAGAGAGATTCCCCAGAGTTGTTTTTACATGAGATGGTTTAAGTTAAGGCTTTGTTGTTGGACCATAATTGTCTATTAGAATTGTAGAAGTTTAGTTGGCCAATCAGAGCAGTGGTTTTCTCAAAATAGCACAGTATTTGGTGTGTTAGGTTGAGATGATGGTACCTTAATAGGTTGGGGAATTCTAACCAGTGTAAAGAATGTAGGGATTGACCATGATGGGAGCGTGATTTGGCATTGGTAGCAAATCTTGTGATTTTGTTGTAGCAAGTGGAAAGTTTATTCTGGTTAGTTTTATTTATGTTTGTTAGTACTGGGGATGCATAAAGTAGTGTAGATAGGAGATGGGTTCTGGCTATGACACTAAGAGATTCGGCGGTTAGATACCTTTTGCAACGATAGAGGGAGCCTAACTTTTTGCGGACTTTAGAAATGGTTATTGATACGTATTTGTTGAATTTGAGTTGCTGGTCAATAGTACGTCCTAGTAATTTAGCCTTTGAGATAGGGGTGATAAGGGTCTTGTTGGTGGAGAATATGGAGAAGGTGAGGTCATTAGTCTTAGATAAGTGGAACAGAATAAGTTGTGTTTTCTTGGGGTTTAATATCAGTTATGAGTTATTAAGACAGTTCTCTATTTCATTGAAGGCTTCTTGGGCTTTTTGTTGGAGAAGTTGGATATTGGATGCAGAACAGATGAGGGGTGTGTCATTGACGTATTGGACTATATCAGCTTTTGAGGTTGCTAGGTGGAGTTGGTATGTGAAGATGTTAAAAAGAAGGGGGCTGAGAATTGAACCTTGCGGTATGCCTAGAATGACAGGGAGTGGGGAGGATAGGGAGTTAAGCTATTTGACAGACTGGTGGTGGTTGTCTAAGTAGCTTTTGAACCTGAGCAGAGAGGGGTTGTTAATGCTGAGATCAGAAAGTCAGGTTAGGAGTTTATTGTGTGAAACTGTATCAAATGCTTTGGATAAGTCTAAGAAGGTAGCAGATATTAGTTTGCCTTGGTTCATGTAGGAGTTTATAGTGTTTATAAAGTTAAGTAGGGCAGTGGTGGTGCTATGGGATGGGTGGAAGCCATGTTGGGTTATGGAAAGTAGGTTGTTGGTGAGGAGGTGGAAGAGTAGCTGGTGATGAATGCACCTTTCTAGGAACTTTGAAAAGTGTAATGGGATCACAATTGGCTGGTAGTTAGAAATGTCTATAGAGGGGGCCACCTTTGTGGAGGGGAATGATGAATGAGGTTTTCCACAAAGATGGAATGGTGTGTTCAGTAATTGATCTAATAATGAAATGGGGTAGGCTATTGCTGTAGATGCAAGTTGGAGGCATTCAGTGGGAAGGTTGTCGGCAGCAAGGGTGGTTGGTTTGAGTTTAGCTAAGAATTTCTGAAGAGTGGATGTTGGTACTGGCTTGAGTGAGAAGGGGATAGTGTTTTTTTGGGCCTTAGTGGGTTGTGGAATGTTGGTGGGAGTTCTTTCATTTATGAGTTTAAGTACAGAGGAGGTGAAATAGTTGTTAAAGCTGTAGGCTATGTCCGAGTCTGTGCCTGCTATGTTTGGGGGGGGGGTGAATTTGCCAGGCTGGAGGATGTTATTCATTTGCCCAGAATATTTGTGGATTGGTGCTATGTTTCTTTTGTAGGGAGATGTAGTAGTTTTGCTTGTCAACCTTAACCTGATTTTTTGCCTTATTTCAAAATTCAAGAAAGGCTTGCCTAGTTGTGGATGTTTTGTATTGGTGCCAGGTTTTCCTGGCTTTGTCCCTGTTTCTAAGTTGGGCTCTTGTGGTTTTCTGGAGCTAGGGGGTAGGGTTACTACATACCCTAATTGTTCTAATTGGAGCTAGGTGGTTGAGGATGTTTAGGAATGTGGAGTTGAAGTATTCAACTGCCTTGTCTAGTGGAAGGGTTTTGGTGGGAGACTGGTTACAGTATTTTGAGGCTGTCAAGAAGTGATCTTTGGGGACATTTCTGTGGGAGCAGATTTGTATGAGGGAGGGTGAGTTGTTGGTTTTAAATTTCTGTCTAAGGATAAAAGTGGGGTTGTGGTCACTGAATGAGTTGGGCAGTGTGCCACATTGGTGGGCAGTATTGGGTTGCTTAGTGAGGATTCAGTCTAATATAGATTCTCTTTTTGTGGCCTTATCAATACTTGTGGGAGAATGTATGAGTTGGGTGAAGTTATATAGGTTAATATGGTAGGTGGGTGTAGGAGAGTGGATAGAGTCAATGTCAACATCGCCTAACACGATAGTTTCTTGGGGAATGGAGTGGGAAGTCCAGTGAAGTATAGCTTCTAGGTTGGTTAGGTTATCATCTGGGGGTATGTAGATCCTGAGTAAGTTAAGATGTTTGTGCTGGTTAAAGGAGACTTTTACAAATATAGTTTCTGCATTTTTGAAGTCTGGCATTTCTTATTGTAGGAGTTTTAGTTTTAAGTTACTTTTGTGAAGCATTGCTATGCCACTACCTCTTTTGTGTACCTGGTCAGCTCTCTGGTTAATATGGTAGGTGGGTGTAGGAGAGTGGATAGAGTCAATGTCAACATCGCCTAACATGATAGTTTCTTGGGGAATGGAGTGGGAAGTCCAGTGAAGTATAGCTTCTAGGTTGGTTAGGTTATCATCTGGGGGTATGTAGAGCCTGAGTAAGTTAAGATGTTTGTGCTGGTTAAAGGATATTTTTACAAATATAGTTTCTGCATTTTTGAAGTCTGGCATTTCTTATTGTAGGAGTTTTAGTTTTAAGTTACATTTGTGAAGCAGGGCTATACCACTACCTCTTTTGTGTACCTGGTCAGCTCTCTGAATGTTATAACTGTGTGGGGTTAAGGAGCTGTCCTTAATGAAATAGATGAAAATGATTAGATAAAGCTAAAGATCAGGGCTTGGTATAATGGTTAAGGTTTGACTCACAGACAGAAGGCAAAGGATTTTTATTGTTACCTTTGGGAAGGAAATTGGTTAAACTTAGAATGGCCTATTAAAAAAGTTAACCTAGTAATTAGTTATGTTCTTATGAAACCATAAGTCAAACAAAGATGAACATTTTAGAGTGGTTTCTGTAAATGTGAATAGTGTTAAGAATATAGTAAGAAGAATAGGAATTTTGAAGTTATGCAATACATGTGATGTAGATGCAATTATATTAGACAACACAATATTTTTATCAAATGAAGAAAGATTACAAACAGAGAAACTATGGAGAGGAAATATAATCTGGAATTTGGGAAATGAGAGATGTTCTGGAATAGCCATATTTTGCAGAAATACAATAAAGATACTGGATGTAACTTCAGCAAAAAGTGGGAAGATTAACCATTGTAGATTTAAAATAGAAAGAACAAGTATAGCATTATATGCTTATATTAACTGTAAAGAAAGGGAAAGCTTATTTAATCAAATTATAGACCAAGTAGTGATGAATATTACACTAATAGATGACTTTAATTGTGATTTAAGAGGCAAACATAAAAAGAAAAGAAATTATATAAGAAAAATGTTAGAAGTTAAAAGATGTAAGTTAAAACTATGGGACAAAATTCATGGACATACAAAAGGATATATGTATAGAACTGAAATAGACTATTTTATAGTATAATAAAGTTTAGTTATAGGAGAAAGGGAGGTAGTTGAAACAAGATTTTCTGATCATCTTGCAATATAGCTACAGATAAAAGAAAACAAGGAATATATAAAAGACAAAGAAAAAAGGATAAATGACAAACCATGGACTAAAGAAGGAAAGAGATTAGTAATGCAGTTATGGAAAGATCATATTATTATGACAGCATTTTATAAAAACTGGTCTAAATGTTAGATGATATTTAACAAAAAATATAAAAATGCTTTTACAGTGGCAATATGATGTGAGAAAAGTAGAGAAAGAAAAATATAAAAGAACATATAAAATTCAAGTAAAAATACAAGAATTGTTATATAAGCAAAGATATTTTTACAAGGAAAAGACGTTTTGAGTTTCTTAAGTAGATTAGTAAAGGGAGATAATGTAATGGGAGATATAAAAATGTAAAAGAAGAAATAGGAAGAACTCAGGAAAATATTATGAATAGTGTAGTACAATATGTAGAAGAAATGCTTAAAGAAAAAAGAAGGTAGTGAAACAACACAGAAAGTAAAATGTTAATAGGAAAGAGAAGAAAGAGTTGGAAAAGGAGATTTCTTTAAATGAGCTAGATAAAGTATTAGCTTTGAATGCAGGCCCACATGGAATAAGGTATGAAATTTATAAAAATTAAAAAGGATTGACAATATATATATATATATATATATATATATATATATATATATATATATATATATAGATACATTTTAAAGATTTTGAATGAATGGTTAAATGAAGATTTTATGTCTAAAGAATTATGTAGTGGAATATTTAAATTCATATGGAAAAAAGGAAAGACTGAGGATAATTTAAAAAACTAGAGGCAAATAGTATTTGTTTATTTTATTTATTTAACATTTGTTTACCAGGAAAGTCTGACTGGAACAGAGCCCATTTTCAGAGGAGGCCAGGGAAGAAACATTTCAGACGCATATCTTTGGAATGTGGAATGAAACCGGAGTACCTAGAAGAAACCCATGAGAATGCAGGGAGGACATGCAGACTCCATGCAGTAGGCACCCCAGTCAAGAATCGAACCAGAGAACCTATTGTTGTGAGGTGATATTTTTCTAGAGAACATATAAATTGTCACTCAGGAAAAAGGCATATTTGATAAATTCAGTACTGATGGGAAAAAAAACATACTAAACAAGTGTATTTATTTTGACAACAGTATTTGAAAAAGAATTATTGGAGATCATTTATTCGTTTCTATGGGTTCCAGATTAAACCCAGTAAAAAGAGGAGTTTTGCATGTAACTAAAGAAGAAGAAGAAGGTTTAGGGTTAATTAACCCAATGGTAGAAACTGCATCATTAAATTTGTACAAAGTGTTACAGTAGATAAATGAAAAAATAAGAGATTAGTAGTAAAACTGTATAAATATGAATATGATAAATGTTTAGCATGGTAAAAACAAGAATAATATACATGAAGAAATAGTATGTTGCCAAGAAAAAATATTTTTTTGTGGAGAATAAAACCTGATGATATAGAAAAAGATACAAGAGTATAGTATAAGAATGTAATGATAAAACATTACTGTGTAAAACCATGGGAAAAATCTAACAGATGAAAAAACTAAAGCTATAAAAATAAGAAGCAAATAGTGTAATTAGAAAGTAGAATATCAAGATTTTTTGTGGAGACTGATGACATATAAATTGCCAATAAAAGGAAATATGCCTTATAAAGAGAAAACTGATAGAATATGTTTACATTGTCCAGAAGAAGAAGATACTATGCAACGTGTTTTTGAAATGTGAACGAGTAAAAAAGTTATGGACAAAACAATGGAAAGAAGATTTTTTGAAGATATAAAATAACTGGATAAAATAAACATGGCTATGATTAAAGGTGGACATTATAAAAGAAGAAATAAAGAATATGTTAAAGAATAGATAAAACTTTATTTTATGTTATATGGGTTATATGGAATGGAAGAAATATGAAATTATGTTTAATGGTAAAAGGATTTTAGCAACAATATTAAGTAAAATCAGATGGTGATTATGGAGAAAAAGAGTGGCAGCCTAACATGGATGAAAATTTAGCATGAGTATAAAGAACGTTATGAATATGTATACACAGATTTGTATATTTATATATATGTAAATATGTACATATTTTGTAAATAAAAGTTATTTTGTATATAGATAAAGGACCCCTACTCCTTAAGGTAATTGCAATAAGTATTGGCAGCAATTATGAGTGCTCATCTCAGTGTTAGCACAGTGGTGACTGGGAGGACATTGCATATCATAGAGTTTTGAAATGCATTAGCAGATATGAATGCTGGCTCAGGAGACAGCATTTTGGTGGATTTGGAGGGTTTATTCCAGCAAAATTGATTTTCAGAATTGAAAGATGAAGTCATGGAGTATGTTGATGCAGTCCTTCAATGGTAAGGATTGCAGGATAAATTAAATAATATGATAAATCAAAGTGAACCTGAGAATGGAGGAGAAGCATTGTGAGGGGATATATATGATAAAATAAGAGGAGAGAAGGGAAAGGAAGTTGTAGAAGAAGATAAGAAGAAAACATATGCCAAGATAGTGTCCAGTGCACTGAGAGAGAAAATAAGGGAACCAGAGAGCTTAAATAAAAGAAAATTGTTAGTTAGGCAGCAAAACAAATGTAAAGTTGCACTGAATAGGCACGAAGTATGGGACAATGCTGTTTTACCACTCAACATTACAAATTAAGAGGCAAGGGCATTTATTCTTATAAACAGAGAGACTTTTGTGACATTATATTTGAGACTGTGCAAGATATGGATAACATTATTATTCATTTGTAAAAAAGAAAAATGAAAATCCATGGAATGAGTATGTTATAAAAATTGCATTAAGGCAAAGAAAACGATGCATATACAATTTCAAACTGAAATAGAGAGAATTAAAGACATTTGAAAGACATTTGTAAAGAAGTGTTAAACATTGTGACACTTTATGATGATAATGGGTTTATGGACTGGGGATGGAACAGAAATGTCATTTAAAGATTGAAAATAAGATTACTTATATACCAAGTGTTATAAATGTTGAAGGGAATTGAGGTTTGGTAAAATACTGTGGGCAAATAAGAACATGTTTATGTTGAAAGGGGACATTTTGTAAACAAATGTAAAAATCAAGGTGTTATATTTGTGGAAAGATGGGACATGGGGCAAATAATTGTGAGTTGGAATTTTGCAAATGTAAACAAAGAGGGTATTTAGCAATAGATTGTACAAAAATAGAAAACTAAAATGAAAATAAAATTGAACAAAGTAAAGAGACAGAAAAAAGAAAGGCTAAGATAAAACAAAAACAAGAAAAAATGACAAAAGAGAAGGAAGCTAGTGAGAAAGAACTTGATAGAGTTGTAGAAGTAAATTCAAAATATAGAAATTGGACTGTGGTTAAAAAGAAAACTTCTATAAGTAAAAGAGTTAAAGATAGAAAAATAAAGTTTAGCAGTATAAATGTAAAAGACAGAAAAATGGGGAATGGATAGAAGCAAGAAAGTAAAGAGAAAAATAAACAATACTTAAAAAATACAAGAAGGAATAAATTAAGAATATTATCAATAAATGTGAATAGTCATAACTATAACAAGGAGAATAGAAATAACAGAATGGTATAAAACTGAGATGTAGACATAATTGTATTAGAACATAAAAAGGTTTATAACAAAAGAAGAAAGATTACATTCAGAAAATTTATGGAATCTACATATAATATGGGATATGGGTAATGAATGTTGTTCTGTAATTAGAGAGAATTTTAGTAAGAATGCATAGATTGACTATTCTAGATATTAGATGTCAGGAAAAAAATATAGAATTATAACCTTTATTGCATATGGGTGGTGCTGCGGTAGCGTTGTTGCCTCACAGTAAGACATTGTCCTGTTCGATTCTCAGCTAGAGCGTCTTGTGTGTGGAGACATGCGTGAATGGGCGTACCTTCATTGAAGGTTGTGCATCAGGACCAGCAACTTGGCACGTAAAAATCTACTGCCAATCATTAGCGGACCAGAGTTCCACTGTGGCGACCCCTAACTGGGAAAAGCCGAAAGACACAACAACATTGCATATTTAATGGTTAAAGAAAGAAAATGTTTATTTCAGCAAAGATTTGATTATGATATAGTGAACATGAATATAATAATGAGAAGATTTTAACTGTGACTTAAAAGAAAGAAAAAAGAAATGTGGAAGGTTAACTTTATGTGAAGCAAAAAGACATATGAAAGAAGTATGTTTAAAGCAGACAGTGATTATTTTATAATGTCAGAAGGAATAAAAATAATAGAAGAAGTAGTAAGGACAGGATTTTCAGATCATCTAGCGATATAAATAGAAATCAAAGAAAATAAGGAAGACATTAAGATAGGAAAAGGAATAAAAATTTAAATGAAAAAGAATGGAGTATAGAAGGAAATGGAATGGAAATAAACACCATTATGGAAAGAGCATTCAACAATTATACCATTCTATAAAATTGGACTGAATTTTGGATAGTATTTAAGAAAAAAATATAAAGACTTATTTCAACTGGGAGAAAAAGCAAATAAAGAGAAAGAGGAATAGAATATGTGAATCTAAAAATTTATAATATAATACAATAGAATTGTATGAAAAAGAAAAAAGTAATATAAGAGAAAATTAAAAAAGAATTAAAACTTTATTATTTAACAAATATATCTATTACAAGACTAAAGAAGATGTATCAGCATATTTTGGAAATATAGTAACAGGGAAAATAGTGTAACAAGACAAATGAAGAAAAATGGTGAAATTAAGAAAAATAATATACAAATTATAGAAATAGTGGTGGAATATACAGAAGAGTTGCATAAAAAGGAAGAGAAATAGAGAAGTCCAAAAAGATTGGCAAGTAAAAAAAAATCACAAAGTTACTGAATAAAGAATTGGAAAAAGAGATAATGATGAATTACGTAAAATAATTAAGCAGGTTATTATAGATTCTATTGCAGGCTCAGAATGATTCAGTTATGAAATGTATAAAAAGTTCAAAGACTGACAAAAAAGTTTATTTTGTAAAAAATTTGAATGGATAGATAGGTTGATATTTTGGGTGAATTGTTGGAGCAGAACAAGTCAGAGAGTGAAAAAGATATTTCTTGGGGTAAAATTATGGACAACATTCAGTCAGAGGAATGCGAAGCTGCTTTGAAAGAAGATTGCCAAAGAAATTGTATACCAAGACTGTTAAAGAAATGGCAGTGAAAGTGATGAGAGATGAAAAGAGGAGAGGAAATGTCAACATTCAAGGGGAATTTGTGTAAGAATTTAGGCCAAGGAAAAAAAGAAATGAACATTTATCACATTTGGGCTAATTTAATGGTTCCATTGGGAGTGAAGGCTAAGGAGGTAAGAGGTTTTATTCTTATTTATAAAGAGAGATTTTGAGACGTTATTTTTAAGAGTTCTGTTCTGGAAACTTTTTGGGTGAGTATGAGAAGAAAAAAAAGTAGTGTAATCCACATAATTCTTATGTGGTTAAAGCATTTCAGAGAGAAATGAAAAAGAAGATGTCTGTTCAATTTCAAACTGAAATTGAAAAAGATACTTTAAACAGACATTTAAGTAACATCTTAAAGAAGTTATGGACATTAACAAAGTATATGATGAGAGGATTATGGACTTGGGGATGTGACTGTCATATTATATTGAATTGAAAACAGAAACAATGTTCATATTGATAGTATTATAAATGTAAATATTGGGGACAACTGAAAACTTTTTTCTGTGGAAAAGATGATCATTTGATAAGTAATTGTGATAAGCAGACATTTGTTAGTGGGGAAACGGGTCATGATGCAAAAAGTGTGAATTTAAATATTGTAAATGTAACAAAGATTGGCATTTATGGGTGGATTGTAACCTAGAGAAAAATGATGAAGAAGAAAAGGATATGAGGATAGTATACAAAGAGAATAAACAGTCCCAATAAAAGATAAAGAGAATGTAAGGGAACAATAATAGGGGAACAATAATGATAAGGATAAAGAGAAAAATCAAACATAAGAGAATATAGAGGAAGGTTCTGAAATAAGTGATGAGGAAGATATAAATTGGAAAATACTAAAAGGTAAAAAGAATTATATTGGCAAAAGAGTAAGAAACTGAAAAAGAAAGTTTAAAGGGTAAAGTGTAAGAGGAAAAGAAACAAAATGGATAATGCAAACAAAATAATTTCTTCAGATTTACATAATTTCTGGTGAGGTACAAAATGACATAATAAGAATTTTAGAGTACTTTCAGTAAGTGTTAATAATATCAAAATATAAGTAGAAGAACATGCATTATAAGTTGTAGTAATTGTGATGTTGACAGAATAATATTGAAAGATATAAGATTTTTGATGGAAGAGGAGAGTTTACAAACAAAGAAACATTGAGGTGGAGATACATTATGGAACTTAGGAAAGCAACTATGTTCAGGCATAGTTGTTCTTTATAGAAAGTCAGTGAAAATATTGAATATAACATTGGCAATGATGGGAAGATTAACTATTGTAGATATGAGATGGCATAATCAGGTATATAGAATTATAGCATTGTATGCTTATGTTACAAGTAAAGAAAGGGAAATTATATTTCATAAAATTTTGGGTTATCTAGTAATTAATATGAATATAATATTAAAGGGAGATTTTAATTATGATTTGAAAGGAAAAAAGAAGAAAGGAATGATGTTAAGAAAATTTGTGAAGTTATAAAATGTGGCAATTTAAAGATTTGGAATAATTTGTGGACATATAGTCAAGGTATATATAAGACAGAAATAGATTACTTTATTATATTACAAGGTTTAAATATATCTAAGGGAAAAAAACTTGTAACAGGTTTTTCAGATCACTCAGTCATTTGGATAGAAATACAAGAAAATGGAGTATATTAGAGTAGGAAAAGGAATAAAAAGAATAAACAATACATTATGGAATAAAAATGGGACAAATCAATATGTGTTTATGGAAAGATTACATTTTCACTAGAGTATGTTATAAAAACTTTCTGAATGGTGGCTAGCTTTGAAAGAAAAATATAAGAAATGTTTTTTTGGAATGTTAGACAAATGTAAGAAAAGTGGAGAAAATAAAATATAAAACAATGTGTATGGATGTTGTAAAGGATTTGGAAAGGAACAATAGGGATTATTATATGACAGAATGGATAATTTATGAAGAAAGCAAGAGAAAATCAAATTATTATTTAAGGAAACATAGTTTTACAAGACAAAAAAGAAGAGGTATGAGCTTGTTTGGATAGCACAGTTAAATAGAATACTAGTATAATGAGAGGAATGAAATACTATAGAGGGGATTTAAGAAGATCTTAGGAGCAAATTATGAGTATCATAACAAATTATATTAAGAAAATGTTTCAAGATAAGAAAAAAGTGCAAAAAAAAAAAAAAAAAAGAATGGCATGTTAAAATTTGACCAAACAAGAAAACAAGGAATGGGAAAATAAGATTTCTTTATATGAATTAGATAAAGTACTTTACCATGTTAATTTACATTCAGTTTCAGGCTCAATGAAATATAATTAATTGACCCTGAATATTGAATAATACAGATTATAAAATTCTTATGAGAATAACTCAAAAGAGAATGGAAAGTAAAATGAAAAGTATCATGGAAGATAGCATATATAGTTTAAAGGGAAAATAATGTCACAAATTATTATTCATAGTAAGGGAAATTGTGGATGATAATATAAACAGGACTGATGAGAGCAAGATCATGGTAAGACATTTAAATAAAGCTTTTAATATGGCACAACATGAGCTTTTGTGGTCCATTATGGAAGAATATTTATGCAGATGATATTGTATTGATTAAGAAAAACAAAGTTTGGATGAAATAAGTTATATGTTTTATATATATATATATATATATATATATATATATATATATATATATCAGTGTTGAAATATAATAGGTATATCCTTAAAGAAAAAAGTAAAAGATTGGATAATATAGTAAAAGTAGGAGTACCTTTCTCAATGAAAAAAATGTTTGTTAGAAATAAGATTTGGGAGTAAAAATGTAAGTGATGAACAATGGAATAGGATACCAAATGCAATAAAAGAGCTTTGTTGTGTTTGGAACATATATTACCTATTATTTAATAAAAAGGTTTATTTGATTAATTCATTTTTTCTAGGAAAGCTTGCACATTTAGCTAGTGTTTATATGTTGCCAATAATCTAAGAAAAAGACATACTACTGGTATTTTTTTCTTTTATTTAGGGCTGAAGGTTGAATCCTGTGAAGAGAGGAGTTTTATACTTGGACAAGGAACATGGAAGTTTAGAATTAATGAACACAATTATTTATTGTGCTTCTTTGAATTTGCACAAAGTGCTGCTCTGGATAAATGGTACAAATGAAACGCTGGTAGGAAATTTACTAAAGACCTAATATAAGCAACATTTGGATATGTTAAAAAATTCAAAACAGGAAAAGCACGTTTAAATTAAATAATGACATGTTATCAAGAAAAAATATTTTATGGTAAATTCAGATTGATGAAACAGAAAATGATAGAAAAGTGTGGTATAAAAATAGCATGATACAATATTATGATGTTAATCCTTGGGCTGAGCTAGCAATGAAAAAGTTAAAGCTATAAGAGTACAAAAAGCATGGTGTAATAACAAAGTAGAATGCCAAGATTTTTTATGGAGATTAGTGATTAATAAATTTCCAGTAAAGAAAACAATGCCATATAAAAAAAATAGTGAAAGAGGTTGTATACATTGTGGTTAAGAAGCAACTAAAGCACATGTTTTCTTACAATGTAACAGAATGACAAAATTGTGGGAAAACTGTAAATAAATTTTTTTTGATAATATAAAAGAGGTACATGAAATAAATATGGATATGATTCTATGTAGATATTATAGACATATAAATAAGGAATATGTGAGTTAATTAAAACATTATTTTATGTAGTGAGGAGCATTTGGAATGAAAGGCAAAATGAACTGATGTTTAATGGAGATTATCAGTAATATTAAGAAAAAATAGATTGTTGTGGACAAAGGAGTAGGGTTCAAATAAGGTTTAACAAAAAATTAATAATAAAAAATAGCAGCAACCCGTAGACAACCAACACTTTAGATGCACAAAATGCTGTCTGGTAACAATAAAGGCTGTCCTCCACTTGTATAATGACAATGAACGAGCAACTTCACAAAAAACAAATGTCACGAAACAGATTTAGTGCGCTTTCATCTCATACACTTAGACTTCATCAGAATCATCTGTTTTTCAAATGTACTTCCATATTTAAATAACCTACCACTCTTTTCCATTGGCTCTCATTGGCGCTCAATAGCCTAGTGAATGACATCACTACCAAAATAAGACCAAATATCGTGAATAATAATAAACATATAAATATACTACCAAATAACATTAAATCACAACAATAATAATATATGAATATGTTACGTTAATAAATAAATTGAATATGGTATAGCATAAAGGTGTGTCCAAATAAAAATATATAGTTGCAATAAAACATTGTATAAGTAATAGCAAGGAATAACTCATCTCACAAGTAAGTAAAATATAAAAAATATATGTGTTATAAAACAACCTTCTTATAACCCTGTAATTTATGGACTGTTATATATTATAAACAATAATTAATTAAACTGTTTAATCAAAAGTGTACCAGTGCCTAAAACTATATGTGTAGAACACCATAATCACAAGACTTCATAAATAATTCATTCAATACCAGAAGTATGAATGTACATTAACACATAAAAACACATAAAATGTATGTATATTGAAAACTAAAATAATATAATAATGTAATATTCAATATTGGGGATGTGTCCACGTGTAAAAAATAAATGCATATATATAAAAAACATCTATAGAACATAAAACGTCACCCTATTATATAGTAAAATTATTGTGTTCTCTTGGGATTTAGTGACAATAGCTTCAGGGCTGGCTTAATGGAGATATGATCATTCATTCCCGGATGGGTACAGGAATCTAGTCTTATTTGCCATATCATTTCACGAAATTCAAGGAATGTCTCCCAGTCACCACCCCTGTCCTTCTGTTTGACCTCTTCCAATACCCAAAACTTGATGTTCATATTCGTGCATTTTAGAGTATGCCTATAAAGGGCATTATTCTCATTCTTTTTATTAATATCCCTAACATGTTCATATATACGATTTTTCAGATTCCTTTTGGTTTTCTCCACGTAGTATGCCCCACATGTCTTACAATATGCCAGATATACAACTCCCTTGGTATAACAACTAGAGTAAGTATGACTCCTCAATGTAAACCCAATGTTGGGAATACTAACTTCCTTCTCACCCGCTATAAATGGGCATTGGGCACACCTTCTGCACTTATGTGTACCTATCTTCTCTTGTGCCCTCCTCATTGTATTCACCTTTCTTCCTCTCCAAAATATTTTTCAGATTCATATTTCTCCTGAAGCTGTATTATAAAGGTTGTTGAAAACACTACACTCTTGTGGGCATTCTACTAAACATGTTCCAGATCCCATTGATACACCTCCTTATCCATCCCATATAAGAATAGTAGGTTAATACCAACCATGGTAATTTTACCCCAGGTTTACCACTATCATTTCCTGTATGGTTGGTTATGTTAATAGATCCATCCATATTAATTTTATTTGACCTACTATCAATATGTTGTATAGTATTAATATTAATCATCCCTCCATCCAATGATAATAATGGTCCATACTCTGTATCTCATTTCCTAATAATTTCTTTTTTGATATTCTCTGTCATCCTTTTAGGATAACCTCTTTCCCTAAACATATCATGGATGAAATCAAGTTCTCTTATAAAATCATTCGGGTCCGATGTCATTCTTGACACCCTGATCATCTGACCCTTTATAACATTCCTTTTTAGGTAATAGGGGTGATCACTCTGTGTAGGAAAGAATTAGAATAACATTCCTTTCTATAAATATTAGATTTATAGTTCCTTCTCCTATAATCTTTATTTACCCTGACATCCAAATAATGCATTTCGTCCTTATTACAATCAAATGTAAACTGTAAAAAATTGGTACTATTGTTCAAAACCTCCATAAATTCCTTTATGGCTTTATATGTACCTTCCCAGACAATAAAAATATTGTCCAAGATCCGATAATATCTTACTATATATTGTTTAAACCTCGACTCAAGAACATGTGTTAATTCCCAATATAACATAATTATATTGGCATAAATTGGGGCGCATGCTGAACCCATTGCTACCCCGTCAAGTTGATGGTATATATATCCCTGGAAATAAAGTTATATTTCAGAACTAATTCCATACTCTCCAGTACAAGCCTAAATTCATCAGGATTCAACATTTGAAAGTCAGTAAGCATCTTTTCAAACCATTCCAAACTCTCCTTGTGAGGAATCACCGAGAATAAATCTTTTACATCAATGGTCAGAAAAAGGAAGCTCTCATTAAATGAAATAGTACTAAATTTACCCAAAAAGTCCCAGGAATCCACTAATATATGTGGATATTTCAAATTAAAATTTTTAAATTTTGTATCAACATAAATTGCTAAAGGTTGAATCTTGGATCCCTGTGACGTAACTATTGGCCTCAAGGGGGGGTCTTCCATTTGTTTGTGTATTTTCGGGATTCCAAATATCGCAGGTATAACCGGTTTGGATACCTTTAAAAAATTAAATAGTTCCACATCAATTAATCCTTGCAATAAATTATCTTCTAATATTAGATCAATTCTTCTATATAATATATTTAATTCATTTCTAGATATAATACAATATCTATTATCTGTATCCAATATTTTTAACATTCTATTGGTATAATCCCATTGGTCCATGAGGACTACCCCTCCCCCCTTGTCAGGCTTCATAACTCTAATCATTCGATTACTGTTTAATAGTTGTAAAATTTCCTTTTCTTGCTTGTTTAGATAACAACTCAACTTTCTTCTCTTCCCATATTCATCCCTGACCATATTAATAGTACACATTTAAAAATTGTAAATATCCTGCTGCAAAGGGGGGTTATATATACTTTGTTTCTTCAATTTGTTCTCTCCATAATGTGGATTGTCCTGAAACAATAGTGCTAGATTTAATTTTCTGGTAAAAAAGTTTAATGTCCAGCACTATCTCATCAATTTTTGGTTTTCTTGTTGGCACAAAAGTAAACCCTTTTGTAAATTGTCCAAAAAATCCATCTGCCACCTCTAGGTCAGTATAGTTGTATATGTTAAAATTATTATATGTATGCAGTATAATTTTACTATTTTCTACAGTGGTGTATAAGCATTGTTATAGGGGTATACCCCTTCCATTATTTGAAAAGAAACTAATGTACAAGTTACATTTTTTAAATGAATAATATATCTAAGACTGTAAAACAATAACAGAAGGAATGGACATTTATATACTGTATACATTTAGAAATATGTATGTTTGTAAATAGTATTGAACATAATGTTTTTTTAAATAAAGAACCCCTAATCTTTTTGATAACTCCCATGTGATCTCTTACATCCATTTTGAGATACCACCAAGTCAACCAGATGGAAACTTGCTTTAACTTTTCATCTGAAGAAATACAGCATCTGATCTACCAGCACCAAAGTTAAACATACTACCTGATGCTCCACTGACATTGCAGCAATATTGTAGTGCTATTTTGCTTAACTGAAGCTATATGGGGAATCCTTGTATAAATATTAAATATTTTGAATCACACATCACACAACACACAGAATCACATTTAGTAATCCCCTCTTTTTTTCCTCTTATTGAAAGTGCTGCAGAAGTGGTCAAGTATAGCTGTGAAAGGTTATATGCTGAGACAAGTGTTGCTGTTCTTCCAACCCCATAAGCAGAGTTTACCAGCAGGAAAGAAATAAAAAGTACATTACAAATAAAACAATAATAAAATCAAATACTTATTTAACAACCAGTTAAGCTGTCATAGTTGCAGATATAATATGTGGTCAGTAACCACAGATGTCAAACTTCTCCTGAAGAAGGCTACATCAGGATAAGGGATAATGGTAGAAGAAAGCCTACATCTGAGCCACTGTTGTCAACACATACTAGATATTCTATGGAAGGAGATCTGGGAGGGGTCAAAAAGAATTTATCTTGCCAGGCACAGCAGAACTTGAGGGACATGTCCAAGGAGGCTTTAGACTTTCAAAGGAGGAGGAAGTCTATATACTGAGATATGCAGCTTTGCTGGAGAATGGACTCCATGATGGGGCTATTGTGGGAAACATGGTACAAAAGCTGATAATCTTAAGGACATTGAGGCACTTTTGGTCAAACCCTGCAATTTATTTCAGACTATTTAGGCTACCATGGACAAAAGCAGTCTTATGCAAAAATTGAGCAGTTATTTCAAAAGACATGACATGGTACTGTAATACATATGAGCAGTGACAAAAGATTGGGAAGCTTAAAGATAAAGTCTAAGCTGCTTTAGTGCCCTTGTCTGTTATTGGAAAACCATTTCACAGAGTAGGCATGAATATTATGAGACATCTTAATAACCTAAGAAATCCCTTGGTGGTGGTAGATACTAGATACTCTGAGGTGGTGGGTTTGTTCTCTGTTGAGGTCAGGTTTTCATCACAAAATATTAATGTATAGAGAGGCTAACTTTACTTTGTACCTGCTGACGTGCTTGTGGAAACACTGTGGGGTAAAGCAGTTAAAAACATTCCTCTGTAGCCTGGCTCTGTGGCATAATGGGTATAAGCCATTACTATGACCCTGATAATCCATTAGCAGTTCAAGAAATATGACTAAGTGACAACTGCCAGTTCTCCTATTCAGCAGGTGGGGAGGGAGATATAACTAGTTCACTGCTTGGTTGACATCTGTAGGGAGTGCTGAGTGTTACACCAACAGAAAGTGGATCAGCAAAGCACATGCTTCCCTGTTGTAGTGCACTAGCTAGGAAAGATCAGTAGAGGCTTCTTTTCACACAGGCAGCACCCAGTAGAGCTGGAGAGAGAGACAACACAGGGAGTGACAGTTGCAATGAGGATAAGACGTTCAATAATCAGACTTAGAAGTTATCCCACTGCTTACCATAAGACAGTTCTCATGTGAGGAAAGGATGGGCTGCTTTGGTAAAAGCAAATAGGTTGTAGGTGTCTCACCTAGCCCAGGGATACTCTCCTCACCCCTGCCAGAATGAATGGATCAGTTGTGCAAAAGTAGTGGAAACATCCATTAAACAAACAAAAAAAAAACTACCATCCATAAACAAATACTGGTTTTAACTATATTAACTTTACTCATAAGACCACACTGAGACCATTCACAGACCACTTTGAGGAGGAGTGGGCCAAGTACCTGTCGCCTCTCCTGTTTGCATACATTGAGGAACCACAAGAATCCACATATTTTTCACCATTTCATCTACTTCATGGTCATAGGATAAGGGGGCCTCTATACTTTATTCGTAATAAGGTGGATGATGAAATGATTCCAGCAAAGAGTCTAATGTGGAGTATCTACTGAACTTTAGAAATAAGCTTTAGGTTCTCGTGAAGTTTCCCTAGGAGACCCTAATTAAAGCATGACAGCAACAAAATGTTTTGACATGACCAGACAGCAAGAGCACATGAGAATATATTATTGAACATAAGATAATGTTCAGCAAAAAAGGCTTCATGCAGCATGTAAGGGAACTTTCACTGTTGTAATGAAGGTAAAAAATGTTAATTATGAGGTATAGTTGAATGATAGGAGGTACAAATACAAACTGTATCATCTTAACATGAGGAAGCCCTGCCCTTCTAGAGAGCTGTTGGTACTTTATGTTTGCAGTGTGATATAACAGGAATTAGAGGGGTGTCTTGTAACAGACCTCAGTGAAGCTTAGTCTGATCTTTCATTGAATGAGCCATTCCTTACATAGGCTCAGGAAATCCAAACAGTATCAGGTTGGAAGATATGTGTAGTGCTAAATTAGCATACCACCCCACTGGTGGAACATATGTTTATTTATTTAGTTAATTATTTCTGCTTGTTAACCAGATGGTCTGCTGGTCTGAAGACCATTTTAGATATAGGAACCCAACCATTAATTAGAAGGACAAAGTTAACTACTGAGGTATAAAGGTGCTAGGTGGAAATGACAAAAAGAGATGTAGTCTGTTATAAAAATGGACAATATCTTCCAAAAAAGGGAATTGACTTAACTGTGTAAATAAACTTTCTTCCCAAGCTTCTTTCCTTTAGTGGTCTATCAAGAAAAACTCAATTATGATGCGGGGGGTGAAATGTCGGATGCAATATGTTTTCCTGGATTTAAAAATGTAAATAGTTGTGCAGTTCATTAGACATATAGAATTTATAACTAATTTATTTTCATAATATAGAATCCTATACTATAATGTGGAACGATTTACTGTTGTTATGTTTACTGTTTCCTTGATAAGCTAAATTACTTCACCATGGAATGGAACTGTATGTGCATCCCAACTGCTTGTTTTAAAAGGAAAGATATATTTTATTTGTATTTGAAATTTGTTTCTTCTCCATGAAGCATACAGAACCAGAGCCAGTGTTGTCTATTCTTTACTTTATTTCTGAGACTGTTATTTGGACTTTGAAATCTTCTCTAACAACTGTAGAGTACACTGAATGAATGCTGCTGCTTTCCTTTACTTATGCTTTGTCTGAGACTGTTATTCAGAGTCAGAAATCTCCCTAATCTCAGAGAAATGTTGTCTGAGACTATTATTTGAAGTTGGACATCTCTCTAATCTCAGAGAAATGTACTGAACCAAAGCTACTACTATCCTTTTATTCATTTCTACCTATGACTGTTATTTGAACTAGAGCAACTCTAATTTGCAGATAAAACAAAATCAAGATTCTTGGGTAATAGATAGGATGGACATCATGAGGCTTTTAATCACCTATAATAAGTGGAAGTAGCAACAACAAATGCATTTAGAATTGTTTCTATCATTAATCTAACCAAATGAAACATTTACATTTATTTTTCCTGTGCAACTGAAATTTTGCCTTGTTCTTAATTAGAAGTTTTGTTTTTAATTAAAGGACATTGATCATTTGTAAAAGCTTGTGTTGATGTTATCTAAATTTATCAGTGAATGCTAACTTCAGAGAACTGATATGACTCTTGGTATCCATCATTTATGAATGGTGTCTGCGTTGCTAAGAGCTATTACAATTTAATGTTTGTTGGCTCAATGGAAGAGTGCTTACTTACTGAGATTTTGATATCAGATTAATAATCTGGTAACAGAATGCAGTGTGTGTACAGAAAAGGGATACTAGACTCAATGGAAAGGCATCATTAGCCCCTCCTGACAAACATTTGAGAGTCTGCAAGCAAATGGTTTAGCCAAGTCCCAGTTACTGTTGGTAAGATTGCATTAGAAGGCAAAGGGGCATATGAGATAGATACAATCCCTGGCAGTTAGCAATTATAATGTCCTGTAGCTAACAGTGTAAAGTTTATGTAGATGTGGCACATGTCAGTCATACAAAAGGCACTAATACACATCTGCCATAAGTTCTTAAGCCCAGTCATCCTATGCATATGTAACAGGTGCCTGTGGTATTGGTTTAGGCTGTCTAATACCTACACCTCAAATTATTTTTGGCAGTGATGGATTCAAACCCCATCCATCCATTACATTATTTGGTAACAGTGGGTTGAAATTTAAATAAATTCCATATCCTATGCCCATCACAGGAATCATGACAGCAGAGGAATTTCTGCAAAACAATTTTTGACCTGAAAGTCACTTCAGATGTGTACTCTCCAGATAAATGTCTGACTGCATGCATATTTCCAGCATTCATATCATGGTCTTCTTTTAAAAGATACTTTCTCATAAATGGAAACATTTAGTTTAAAGGATGCCGGTGTTGCCAACTACATGTGTAATGAAACTGCATGGGCTTCTATATCAAAGTGCAGATGGTGTGTGCTCTGTTGAAAATAAAGTGTGTTATTATTTAATAGCACAGTTTGTGGAGTTGCTGACTTCCACAGATTTTTTTTTGTGACCATGTGGTTAGTATATATAAACAAGGAAGGGAGGGGGGTTGCAAGTGGCATAACTCCGTGAAAAACGCACTGGTTTATTTATTTTTGTAGGTCTTTGTGCTGTGTGTTTGTGTGTGTGTGTGTGTGTGTGTGTGTGTGTGTGTGTGTGTGTGTGTGTGTGTGTGTGCGTGCATGCGTGTGTGTGTGTGTGTGTGTGTGTGTGTGTGTGTGTGTGTGTGTGTGTGTGTGTATGTATGTGTGTAGTGTACATTTCTTCCAGGTTTTCTGGATGTCATTATGTTTCTTTCATATATAGTGGATTTGATGCAGTGGGAGTTGATTTTGTGATCTGACTTCTCCATAAATAGTCTATCTGTTTTTTTTTCTAATGTCATCTTGAAAAGCAGTCTAACAACATTGTACCTTGTAATGACAAGAGTGCTTACATCAGCTGATTTAATAGTGTTTGCAAATAATTTAGGGCCACCTTTCTCATACTTTTTTCAGAAGTTTGACCTCTTGCTTCTCTCACCCAACCTGCTTCAGACAACAAATTAACTGATGACCAGTCAGCCCAAACCGAGTTTGGTAAATTAAATACTGAAACAGATCAACTTGGAGCAACTACACCTATTTCACCAGAAATGTCTGCCCTTAACCATCATAGCCAAATCTAATTAAATTCTCAGGGAAACAATGTTCTGGGATTCATACATGGTATATCACTCCAAAAGCTAATTGGACTACTTCAAATTATTACTTCCCGTAGCTTCTTTCATAAAAGAATTGCTAATGCATAACGTCTCACCTGTCTACCCTCACTCAGCACTTCCTCCTCCAGCTTTCCTGCTTATGCAGTAAGGTCTAGTCAATGGACAGTAAATAGGGATGCAGGTGGGGAAAGTTGACATTGCCAGTATCACAGAAACATGCGCTGACAAACTAAGGCTGAGATAGTGAAGTGTCTGGGTATAGTGTGTTCAAGAATGAGAGAAAGGGGAAATGGAGGAGGAATGATTATTTACTTAAAGGAGGGTGTCAAATTTGTGCTCAGAGTGGGAGAATAAAACCATTTTATGAAGGGGACAATACACTAGGCAGGGTCACAACCAAGGTTAAGTTCCCTTTTAGTTATAGAGCAGAAAAGGAAGAGAGTTTTGGTGGACCTATCAAGACATGTCAGCATAAGGGGGTGTATAATTGGAAGGTTTGATAAACCAATGGGTGAGTAGGGTTATAATTGCTAAAGTATCTGAATCTGCCAGGAGAAGATTCGGAGCTCCATGGTAGAGAAGAAGAACGAGATGACCAAATTCCTTCCTGGAATTTATCAACTCAAATGCCCTGGATCAGCTGTTAAACTCCCCTACCAGAGGCCACAACATATTGGACCTGGTCATCACCAACATGGGCGACAGGTGCTCCGTACCGGAGGTCAACCCATCACTGGTTAGATCAGACCATAAACTAATCACCCTGGATGTCCACACCCCACAACCACCCCCAACCAAGGAAATCACAACGTAAAACTTTTCTAAAGCAAACTTCACCTTACTTAAGTCAGAGGTGGCAAGTTTCACAGCCCCCATGATAAAGGATAACACTGCCTAAGATGCAGAATCCTTTACAGTTGCACTCTATGAGCACCTACAAGGATGCATGGATCGTGCCATCCCTAGCAAAACCAAGACTCACTCCCCTAAGAGAAGGAAACCAGTCTGGTGGACCCCTGCCATAAACAGGTTATACAACAAAAGGAGGAAACAAGTTCAGAAAAAAAGCAAATCCCAAGAAGGAAAGACATCCCTGATCAGTATCAGTAAGAAACTAAGTTCCCTCATAAAATCATCCAAGGCTAACTTCGAAAGAAAAATAGCCAAGGACTCGAAAAATAACCACAAAGCCTTCTTTAGCTATGTCAAAAATCTAAGTGGCAACTCGCAGATATGCTCTGAGATAGTGCAAAATAGCACAAAATATACTGAACCTACTGATATTGCCAACATACTGGCAGATAGATTCAGTGCTAACTTCACCTCCCTCTCACCTTCAAAAGGGCCCACAACAATACTGGAAAAGTGTAGCGTCCAGGAAATCACAGAAGCACAGGTGAAAACAGCCCTTTCAAAAGCCAAAAACACAGCATCAGTGGGGCCAGATGGTGTCCCAGGCTGCGTCTTGCACGAACTACAGAACAAAGTAACCCCCCACCTAAACACGCTGTTCAACCTCAGCCTCTCCACAGGCTACATACCCATAGAATGGCGCACAGCAATGGTTATTCCGCTCCACAAAGGAGGAGCCACAACTGACCCTGGTAACTATCGCCCCATAAGCCTGACTAGCCTGGTCTGCAAGGCTATGGAGCGCATCATCATGGAACTCATTAACAAAGACATTGGGAACCTCCAAACACTTGACCCAACCCAGTTCTGCTTTGTTAAGGGCAGATCATTCCTACTAAACCTAGTCCACTTCTTTGAGACAGTTACCAAGGCCATAGATGAGGGAAAGGTGGTTCACACAGCCTACCTTGATCTCACCAAGGCGTTCAACACCATTCCTTACTCGGGTATTATAGAAAAACTCACCAGCCTGAACATAAACCCCTATGTCACAAGATGGTTTGCCAACTGGCTTACAGACAGAACTCACACGGTAAGAGTAGTTGGCTCCAGGTCTGACTCTAAACCAGTCACAAGTGGTTTCCCACAAGGCTCAGTTCTGGGACCCCTACTGTTCGGCATATATTTCTCAGAAGTACAGGCAAACACAGGAGGACTATGGCTAACTAAGTTCGCTGATGACTGCAAACTGGGAGCCATAACTGACTCTCCGGCTGGTACGGACATCCTCCAAAAAGGCCTTACTGAGACAGATACCTGGTGTCAAAGTCATGGCCTCAAGCTAAATGCCAAAAAATGCATAGTCATCCCATTTGGGAAAAACAAAACACCCACGAATTACCACATAGGCGGCAGCCCCCTTAATACAGAAGAGGTAATAAGAAATCTGGGGACCCAGGTAGGTAGTAATCTCTCCTTTGACAATCATATTGCCAAAGTAGTTAGGAAATCCTTCTATGTGGCCCATCTAATTACTAAGGGGTTTGCATCTAGAAATAAAGAGGTTATAGTGCCCCTCTACTTGTCACTCATCAGACCCATCATAGAGTACAATGCCCCATTTGGGATGCACCTCACAAGACACTTCCAACAGCTTGAAAAACCACAAACGCACCTTACCAAGAGGATTACTGGCCTCAAACATACGTCCTATGCAGCCCAACTGAAAAAACTTCGGCTGTACTCAGTGGCATATCGCTTAATCAGAGGTGATCTCTGCCTGACTTACAAAGCTATGTCCAGCTCAGAATTTATGGACATGCTCCACCTAAAGAAATCCAAGTCACTGCAAGCTACTCGCTCTAGTGAGCTAAACCTTGCCACAACAATAAATAGGACATGCTGGAGGGATAGATTCCTGTCACAGAGACTCCCCATGCTTTGGAACAAAATTCCTAACTACATTAGGCAGAGCCCTTCACTAACGCTCTTCAAGAAAAGCTTTGATGAGTGGATGGGTAACAGAAAGTACACCCCTTGGATCACTTCATTGGCTCTGCTTGACAGAGGCTCAGTTAATCAATCAATGGGGCGGTGAAAGCCGACACACTCTGGCTAGGCTTATAAATGCCCTTGGGCAGATAGCCCAGTACCTACTTATGAACCTAAATTCTTGGATCATGAGAAGTTCAGCCAACTGTTGCAAGACTGTGGCAGAAAGAATGGAATTCTGCAGGCTGTCATAATTAAGATGGAGATGGTGAGGGATGTCCAGATAAAAACACCATTAACCAGCAGTGATCACAACACTGCATTGTCTAGAGTTGGGGAAGGCAAAGAACACACAGGAATATGATATCAGTAGTTATGGCAAAAGGTAGGGCATACACCTGGTCCTGTTGCATGTTGGGATTAAGCTCAGAATATAGATCAGACAACCTGTGACTCACAAGTAAACTACCAGAGGAGCTGGATGGGGAGGTGGAGAAATAGTTGAGAGGTAAGGAACAACACTTGCTTGGCCATTTTAGGAGGTGGGAAGCAACATAGAGAGTGGATGTACTTGTACTATATGTGTGCAGGTATGTTAAGAGATGAGGTATAAGGCATGGCAGGTATGACCCTAGCCCTGAGTAGCATTCTGCCATCACCCAGAATGATACCGCAGTACAAGGACAAAATGATTAACTTCAACAATTGGCTAAGCTTCTGGTGTCCTCCTAAGGGGATCCAGTATCTGTCTGCTTGGGATGACTTGGTCGACAGACCACGATGCTTTGCCACAGATGGCCTGCACCTGTCACCCCTGGGATTCTGGATACTGGCTAAGGCTCTTGCTGCCCCTATAGTGCCTTTTTTAGGCAGGGTTCAAATAACAAATTCACCACCATAACAGGAACAGGCAAGCAAAAACTGAGGGTAATGCTACTCAATGCTAGAAGTCTAAATCTCAAAATGCACTCACTCGAGGCACTCCTTAAAATGGAGGACATTTATATCTGTGCAGTGACTGAGACCTGGTTCAAGGCTCCAGAGAGCACCCCTGCACTACCAGGCTATAACTCATACCACACTTTTCGGCCATGTAATCTGGACCAAAACACCAAAGGCGGAGGTGTGTCCATATTCCTTAAGGATATCCACACCTCCAGGCTAGTTGCTCAGCATAATGCATCCGAGGTTATCCAAGTGGAACTAACTCTGGACAAAACTGCAATCCAAATTGTAGCTTGCTACAGATCCCCCACCATGCCCTAGGATTCCCACTCCTCTTTTCTTGATGTACTGGGAAATATTAGGGTTCAACCAAACACCCTAATAATGGGCGACTTCAACTACCCCTCCATTAACTGGGAAAACTACTAGTGTACCAACTCCTTAGCTCAACGCTTTCTGGAATTCATAAACTCCAATGCTGTAGATCAACTTATCCACACCCCCATCAGGGGCAACAATATCCTAGACCTAGTCATTACCAACATGATTGACCAGTGTTCCACACCTGAAGTCAACTCCTTGTTGGTCCGATCCGACCATAAGCTTATCACCCTTGATATCCACATCCCGCCCCCACCCCCCCATCAAGGAAACCACAGTAAAAAATTTCTCCAAAGCCAACTTCATGCTTCTTAAGACAGAAGTGGTGAACTTCATGACACCCATGCAGATGGACAGTACAGTTACAACTGCTGAATCCTACACAAATGCACTCTATAAGCACTTACACAAGTGCATGGATCGTGCTATCCCAAACAGAACCAAGATGCTATCCTCCAAAAAAAGGAAGCCAATCTGGTGGTCCCCTGCCATAAACAAACTGTACAACAGAAGGAAGAAACTTTTGCAAAAGAGAGTAAAATCCCATGAGTGGAGGAGCTGCCTGGTCAGCCTCAGTAAGAAGCTGAGATCCCTTATAAGATCCTCCAAAGCTAGCTATGAAAACAAAATCACCACTAAATCCAAGGACAACCACAAAGCCTTCTATAGCTATGTCAAGAATCTAGATGGCAACACCCAGATCTGCTCTGAGTTATAGCACAAAGGCACGAAAATTACAGAACCAACTGATACTGCCAACATCTTGGCAGATAGGTTCAGTGTTAACTTTACCCCCCTCTCACCCCCTAAATGGCCAATATCTATACAGGAAAAATGCAGAGTTCCTGTAATCACAACTACGCAGGTAAAAGCTGCACTCTCTAAAGCCAAAAACATAGCATCCATGGGACCGGACAACATCCCAGGCTGCGTTTTACACGAACTTCAGAACGAACTGACTCCCCACTTAAGCACCATGTTCAATAATGGCCTCGCATCAGGCTTTGTGCCCACTGAATGGCGCACAGCAACAGTTATCCCACTCCACAAAGGGGAGTCACCACTGATCCCGGGAACTATTGACCTATTAGCCTGACGAGCCTGGTCTGCAAGGCCATGGAACGTATCATCATGGAACTCATAAACAAAGACATTGGTAACCTCCAAACTCTGGATTCCACCCAGTTTGGGTTTGTGAAAGGCAGATCATGCCTTCTGAACCTGATTGACTTCTGTGAGGCAGTCACCAAAGCCGTGGATGAGGGTAAGGTGGTTCACACAGCCTATGTCGACCTCGCCAAGGATTTCAACACCATCCTCCATTCTGGAATTATAGATAAACTCACTAAACTAGGTATAAATCTCTACGTCACAAGATGGGTTGCCAACTGGCTCACTGACAGAAATCACACTGTAAAAGTTGCAGACTCCAAATCTGACCTCAAAGCAGTGACAAGTGGAGTACCACAGGGTTCCATCATGGGATCTCTCCTGTTTGGTATCTACTTCTCTGAAGTACAGGCTAACACAGAAGGCCTCTGGCTAACAAAGTTCACAGATGACTGCAAACTAGGAGCCATAGTTAAGTCTCCAAATGATGTGGACATCCTACAGAAGGGCCTCACTGAGACAGATGCCTGGTGTCAGAGCCATGACCTCAAGCTCGATGCCAAAAAGTGCAGTGTCATCCCCTTTGGTGAAAACTCTGTACCCATGAACTACCACATAGACAGCAATCTATTTAACACCAAATGCGTGATAAGAGACCTTGGGACCCAGGTGGACAGTAGTCTCTCCTTTGATAGTCATATCGCCACAGTAGTCAGGAAGTCCTTCTACATGGCACACCTCATCATAAAAGGGTTCTCATCCAGGAAAAAAGAGGTCATTGTTCCCCTCTACTTGACACTAATTAGACCCATTAAAGAGTACAACGACCCTTTTGGAATGTACCTCACAAGACATGCAGCAGCTGGAAAGGCCACAGAAGTACCTCACAAAGAGGATTACTGGCCTCAAACAAATGCCCTACACTGACCGCCTCAAAAAACTCCAGCTTTACTCCATAGCATATCGCCTACTCTGAGGTGATCTCTGCCTAACATATAAAGCTATGTCAAACCCAGAGCTGTTGGACATGCAAAACCTAAAGAAATCCCAATCCCTCCAAGCTACACACTCTAGGGACCTAAACCTTCTCACCACAATAAACAGGACACGCTGGAGGGATAGATTCCTGTCCCAGCGACTTCCTATACTCAGGAACAAGCTACCCATCTATGTCAAGCAAAGATCTTCATTAGCACTCTTCAAAAAAATTCTTGATGAGTGGATGGGAAATAGGAAATACACCCCAGGGATCATTTCTGTCTCTCTGCTGGACAGTGGCACAGAAAAATAACTTTCTTGGGTGGCGTAAGCCATGGAACCTTGCTGACTAGGCTTACGTAGGCCCTTGGGCCGATAGCCTAGTACCTACCTATAAACCTATGAACCTATGATCTGTCCAAGTCAGAAAACCACATGATAAACTGATTCCTCTCGTCTGGAAGTCCTGTTTGTCAGTATGCTGACATTTCAATAGGGATCATCTGATATCGCGGCATTAGAAATAATGTGCTTGAAAAAAGTATTCAATACTTTAACGACATTGCAACTTGTGGTTCCACTTAGGCTATAATGCACATTTCTGTAGTGGAACAAATCTGTTCTCATTTTCCTGTAAAGAAGATTCAGAATTTCATGTAGTGTATTTTTCATCCTTTTGACTTTCATTTCTGAAGACATCGCAGCCATCACATCTCTGTATATTTTCTTCACTCTACGCTGATATCTTAAGAGAAAATGAATATTACAAACCTTTCTTTACACTTGGTGATTTCTGTGACTGATGTATCCTGTTAAACATAACTTCACATACTTTATTTTATACAGTTCCATTTCCTCAATCATAGTCTTCAGATGTTTGTTTGGAAGTTCACCTACTGTATTGATATCTATTGCTTTATCAGATATAATGTTAATTTTTCTCAGTAGTCTGTCTCTTACTCAGTCATTCCTGACACACAACTCTCTATCAAGTTGCCACACTCATAATTGTGTGTTGCATGTTTCATAACAGTCAAATAAGCATCAGTTAACCTCTGAATTGCTTGATTCTAAAGAAAAATAAAACTTTATATATGACAGATATGGTAGCTTCTTCTTTGGTTTATAATAAGTTTGAAACTTGTCTTTTCAAATGGAAAAGTTGTCTTTCTCCTCAAAGTATAAATATATAAATACTTTAACTGCCTCCACACTTAGTGTGTTGGAACATTGCTAACTATTTTCTTTTGTATTGGTGCTGGCTTTTTTTGGCAACCACATGAAATACATTATAATTGCAGTGTTTCATCCAGAGTTTCAGTTCTGTAATAAGTTGCCATTGGTGATTGTAGTGTGTAGACATTTCAGGAGAAAAATTGAAGAAATGCACCTAAAGAATTGGAGCTTGAAAGCACAGACAGAAAACACAAAGAGTACTGACAACATGTATAACTAAATTTGCAATAATTCTTTAATTTTAAGCTAAAAGTATTAGAATGTGAAAATAGAGATGGAACTGATACTTTTTCACTGAGAAAAGAAAAGGGCAACAACATGTTACTGCAGGGAGCTGTGCCACCGTACATGTACCCTGAAGGATTTGTAAAATGCAGAAAGCAGCTTGAACATACCCCAAGTTAAAGCAAAATAAAAAGCAGCAGCTGTTGCCAATTACATCTAACACCCTCATGGTCAAGTTAGTTGAAAGAAATGGAGTAACTCATAATGTGCAAGAAGTTAGATGAAACACTGATCCTGTAAAAATGATTTCATATTTAAAGAAAAAGTTACAATTTACGTCACATACAACCATTACAATATTGAGTCCAAGTGGATGCAGGAAAGAATAGCAGTGTAAAACAGACCGAGACATAAGCAGACCCAACAAGAGGTGTACATATCAGGACTGTGAGGGGAGGGAAGTTAGACCAGCAAATTAAAACTCTTGATGGTTGCTTGGATAGAGGTCCCTTTAAGAAGTGGATGAATACTCACGCAATAAAAGTGAGAGGAGCAGATGGTTAGCAGGAAAACATGAACAAATAAAGAAAAAGAGCATACAAAAGGTAAAAGGGAGGATGCAGGTTGGTGGATGAGGCATAGGACAAATAGGCAGGAGTATGGGTCATAAAGGAGGGGAAGCCAGCAAAGGTGCAGGTTGAAAAAGAGAAAGGGGGGGGGGCATTTTTTTGGGGGGGGTGGTTATGTAGTAGAATTGAAGAATGATGGCAGCAGTAGACTTGGCCTGCTGAAAAAAATTGGCAGATTATAACAGGCTGAGAAAAAAACGGTATTAAATGAATTAATGCTTTATTTCAGTCAGGGTGTTTTGCTGGGAAGGAGGGAGGACAGAGGTGGGAAAAAGGTGGATAGAGAACAGGCTAGAAAGAGAGAGAAGAGGTGGAAAAGAAGTTTTTGCCATTGGAGAGTAAAATAAATGAGAATCAATGTGGAGTTTTGCATGTTCTTCCCATGTCTGTGCAGAGTTTTTCTGAATTCTTCCATCTCCCAAAACCTTGCTGATAGACAGATTGATTACACAAAATGCTCCATATAAATCTCTCTCTCTGTATATATATATATATATATATATATATATATATATATATATATATATATATATATATGTATATAGTTCCACATTGAATCATCGAATGTTCAGAACATCGACATTCTGTTCATCGAGACCAGAACATCGATGTTCAGAACATTGAAGGTTTAAAGTGGAAGTGCCAGGTAAGTAAAATTGTAGAATTTTGGGTGTGTATGCAGGGCAGCAAGATGCCCTGCATATTGTGTGTGTGACATCTGAGTGTTGGCATTGCAAATAGGGTATGGGAAATCTCCCATTTAGCACTACCGCATATAGCGGTAAATGGTAGATTTCCCTTACCCCAATGTAGTGTGATCTTGGAGTTGGAATATTAAAGTAGGGGTGTGTGTGGGGGGTGCAGGGGGTGAAGCCCTCCTGCATAACATAGGTTTTGTAAGTTTTTTGGTGTTTGTGTGGTTCATTTTGAACCTTCGATGTTCTGGTCTCGATGATCAGAATGTCGATGTTCTGAACATTTGATGATTCAAAGTGAATCTACATATATATATATATATATATATATATATATATATATATATAGGTTCATAGGTAGGTACTAGGCTATCTGCCCGAAGGCATTTATAAGCCTAGCCAGAATGTGTTGGCCTTCGTCGCACCCTTAGATTAGTTCCCTGTGCCTCTGTCCAGCAGAGCCATTGAAGTGATCCCTGGGGTAAACTTTCTGTTTCCCATCTACTCGTCAAGGTTTTTCTTGAAGAGGGTTAGCGAGGAGCTCTGCCTAATGTAGATTGGAATCTTGTTCCAGAGCATGGGAAGTCTCTGGGACAGGAATCTATCCCTCCAGCACGTCCTATTTTTTTTAGATCCCTGGAGCGTATGGCTCGAGGGGATATGGTTTTCTTTAGGTGGAGCATGTCAATCAATTTTGGGTTGGACATGGCCTTGTATGTAAGGCAGAGATCACCTCTGAGTAGGCGGCATGCAACCGAGTACAGCTGGAGTTTCTTCAGTCGAGCTGCATAGGGCATCTGCTTGAAGCCAGTGACCCAAATGGGTTATTGTACTCTATGATGGGTCTAATGAGTGTATACATATATATATATATATATATATATATATATATATATATATATACACAGCGGAACTCCGGTCCGCTAATGATTGGCAGTAGATGTTGACGAACGCTGAGGTGCCAGCTCGACGTTCACCCTTCAACGAAGGCACGCCCATTTACGCATGTCTATCGAACACCCACCCAACTGCAGGGAGGACATGCAGGCTCCACACAGCAGGCACTCCCCGCACTCCAGCCGAGATATATATATATATATATATATATATATATATATAAAATGATCGTCAATGCCCTTTTGTTAACTGATGCCATCTCTCTCTCTCTGTTCAGTGCCACTCCTTCCTTTTTTCAACACTCATGCCTGACTGTTGCAGGTCTTCTCTTACACAGCCCATCCACCTCTTTGCTGGATGTCCTTGTTTCCTCTTTTCTTCTTCCTTTCTGTCCCAAATCTTCTTCACCAGATTGTCTTCTGCTTTTTTGCCCATATGCCTGAACCACTGTACTCTGTTCTCTTTGACCCTTTCTGCAATTGAAGCTACTTTGGATTATACTCTTTTATCCTCATTTCTTCAACTGTCCCACAGTGTGCATCCTACGATCTGTCTCAGTCATTTCATCTCCATCACCTCTAGCTTACTCAGCTGCTCTGCCTTTCCTGGCCAGGTTTCTGAACCACACAGTAGTACGGACTGCACCACTGTTTTACACTCTGTGCCATTTAGCTTTTATCACCTCATTTAAACTTCCCATTTCCTCAACCACCCTCCCAGCTACTTAAAGCTATTAACCTGCTCCACTATTCTCCCTCCTATCTCAGTTATCAGCTTCTTCTGATTTCCCCCATTTGCTGCCATTACAAATAAGGTCCTGGATTTTATGCCACATGCCTTCTGTCTTGCATTCCATTTCCCTATCCTTTGCCAAAGTAATGCCACATAATCTGCACACTGCAGCTTTTTGATCTGTCCCCTCTGACCTGCTTTTGTAGTGTAGTCCATCACCAGTATGAACAGTAGTGGGCTCACAGCAGAACACTGATGCACCCCTACTCCCACTGGGAACTCCTCTGTGAGATTGAACCATTGAAAGTACTCCATCAGTGCAGTGTTTCAATGTGTATCATACATTAGGCAAAGGCACTAAAGGCAGTGGTTCATAGGTTCATAGGTATTTACTAGGCAAATGACCACAAAGCCCCTTTTAAGCTTATAAAGAAATGGCAGCCCCTGCAGGTACAGCAATTGCACGGCTCCAAAAATCCAAATTGCAATAAAATATTTCAGAGAGCCAGCAAACCGTAGCATTGGAATATTTATTCACGTAAGTGGCTAAATAGCCTTCAACATGTTTGACATCTCATTCTTTGCTAATTGCGGGACAGATTGGACTGTCTACCTGGCCACATGTACTTGTTCTGCATTTTATGTTGGACTATCCTCTCGACCCCTTAGACTCAGAATATCAGAACGTTATAGTGACATTAGAACAAAGAAAATTACCAATTCAGTAAATAAAAATTCACAGGGACACATGAATGCACTTTTCAGATTTATGGTGATTGACAAAATTACTGGCAACAGGTCAAACAAAGTGGGATGGCACCAAATATTAAATAATAAAGAAAATAAATGGATCATAAAGTTGGGTGGCTTATTCCCACCACGGCTTAATGAGCATTTGTGATGGAGCAATTAGCCGAGGATTCTTTTATGGGTTAAACTATAAAAGGAAGCAATTGTATCACTGTCTTTAACTTGATTAAAGTGTAGCTATCATTCTAGTCTTTTGGATTAAGCACTTGGGCTTCAGACCAGTTGTTTTACATTAGGAAGGTTTGTGGCAAGCACTGTGGTGGCAGGACAGGTAGCTTTCATCCTTCTAAGTTGGGAACTGCTGATTGAGAGCCCAGTGTCCAAGTGTATTAGTTCTGGTTTAGGCACTTGGGCTTCAGGCCAGTTATTTTACATTAAGAAGGTTTGTGGTCTGCACTCTTGTGGGAGAAGAGGCTGGACTCTGCCCTTCTGAGCTGGGAATTTCTGGTTGAAGGTTTATAGTGCCTGAATATTTGAACTGTATCTTACTGAAATTGGTACACCTTGTTTGCTCTAGCATAGACTAGATCCAGGCCTGCTGAATCTAGCTTTGTTTATATGCTTGTTGTTTGTTTGCTTGTTATTTCCCTGGAAGCTAATTCCACCTAATACGCAACTTCTCAGCTTCTGTGGATCACTAGTGATATCTGCATTGCTTACTGTACTTATTTCCTTGTTTCACTTGAAAGAAAGTTACTGTTTGTCGTTTTTGCATTTAGTTACTTGTAACACATTGCACTCAAGTTACCTGGCACTTGCTCACTAAAGCAATTATATAAGTCAGCACTAAAAATTAAAAGCACTACACCCTCACTCCCCACTGGCCCTTGTTTTCAATTAAGGATTTCCCAATATTATTCTAGCATGTCCAAAGGTCAGTTGTCAATCTCCTCTCCGGTCCAGCTGGTGAATCTGGGAATCTTGAGGCAATGTTATAACTGCCTCATGTACACAGACAACCCTCTCCTCCTCCCACATAACACAAATACTTGCGAGAGATGCAGCTATTTAGCCAAACTGGAGGCTGAGCTCTCTCAACTCAGGACTGGCAAGACCAGACAGGAGGAGAAGGCAACTACACACACCACAAAACCAGCCTCACATAATGCTACCACTCCACTGAATCAAACACATAAACACACAAAGACATACTCGGAGGCTCTGAGTAAAAATTTACCTAAACAGCAGAGGCCTCCAAAGCAGACACCCAAACAACTGCTACCTCAAGACACCCCACAAGCAACATATAAACCACAAAAGCAGTGTGCAAAGCAGTCACAGCCCTTAAGGCCAAATACAACACCAAACATACTTGTCATAGGTGACTCCATAGTCAGACACACTGACGTCCCACTCACCAGGCTGAACAAGGAGAGGGTCACAGTAAGCTGCCTATCGGGCGCTAGAATCCGCCACATAACACAAGCACTCGGGTCACTCCACGGCAAGTACAAATATGACACAGTCATTGTCCATGCTGGTGTGAACGACCTGAGACGTACCTCCCTGGACTACATGAAAAGAGACATAGAGGAGCTCTCTGATTATGTAGCCCAGGCAGGTATGACCCTAACCCTGAGCAGTATCCTTCCTTCACCAAGAATGATGCCACAATATAGAGACAAGATGATCAGCTTTAACAATTGGCTTAATGTCTGGTGTCATTCAAAGGGGATCCAGTGTCTGTCTGCCTGGGATGACATGCTTGACAAGCCACGCTGCTTTGCAAGGGACGGTTTGCACCTGTCACCCCTGGGATTCCGGATATTGGCTAAGGCTCTTGCCACCCCCATAGTGCCTTTTTAGGCAAGGCTCAAATTCTAAACCTACCACCCTAGAAAACAAAAATGGGAAGAAACTGAGGGTAATGCTGCTCAATGCCAGAAGTCTAAATCTCAAAATGCACGCACTCGAGGCCCTTCTCAGTATGGAGAACATCGATGTCTGTGCTGTAACTGAAACCTGGTTCAAGGCTCCTGAGAGCACCCCGGCACTATTAGGTTTTACCTCATATCATGCGTTCGGCCCCAAAACCCGGACCTCACCACAAAAGGAGGGTGTATCCATATTCATAAAGGATACCCACACCTCCAGGTTGGTGGCAACGCAGCTTCGGAAACCATCCAGGTGCAACTAACCATAGGCAAAACTGCTCTACAAATTGTAGCATGCTACAGGCCACCCTCTCAAACTCAGGAAACCCACACAGCCTTCCTGAAGACACTGGAGGGTATAAATGTATCTCCAAACACCATCATATTGGGTGACTTCAACTACCCGAATATAGACTGGGAACATTACTCAAGCCCTAACTTTCTAGCCCAACGGTTCCTGGAGTTCATAAATTCAAATGCCATGGAACAGCTAGTCACTGTTCCCACAAGAGGAGAAAATATACTAGATCTCATTGTCACAAACATGGGGACAAAATGCTCCACACCGGAAGTATATCCCTCATTGGTGAGATCTGATCATAAACTAATCTCACTGGAAATCCACATCCCGCCCCACCCCAAACAAAAGACCATAGTGAAGAACTTCTCTAAAGCAAACTTCACACTACTCAAGACTGGTGTGGTATCCTTCAAGGCCCCTGAGCCAGGGGAAACCACAACCCAAGCTGGAAGCCCTTACAAATGCCTTCTATGAACACCTCCAGGACTGCATGGATCAGGCAATCCCAAATAAAACCAAGACTCTTTCCACAAAGGGCAAACGTCCAGTCTGGTGGACCCTAGCCATTAACAAACTTTACAATAAGAGGAGAAAGCTATTACATGATAGAACAAAATCCATAAAAGGGAAGTCACCCCTGATCATTATTAGTAAAAAATACGAGCACTCATAAAATCAACTAAGGCCAATTTTGAGAGAAAAATTGCCATGGATTCAAAGGACAATCATAAGGCCTTTTTCAGCTATGTTAGGAACCTGGGTGGAAACTCCCAGATATGCTCAGAATTAGTCCAAAATGATACAAAAATCACTGAACCCACAGACATTGCCAACATACTGGCAGACAGGTTCAGTGCAAACTTCACCCCTCTCCCCTAAAGGAGAGATAACTATCCCAGCCGAGTGTAGCCTCCCGGACATCTCAAATGCGCAGGTGAAAGCTGTTCTCTCTAAAGCTAAAAACACAGCATCAATGGGACCAGATGGTGTCCCCGGCTGTGTGCTACACGAGCTAAATGAGGAATTAAACCCGCACATAAGGCAGCTGTTTAATCTCAGCCTTACCACAGGATACGTGCCCAAGGAGTGGCGTACGGCAACTGTGGTCCCACTCCACAAAGGCGGCCTCACGGACCCTGGTAATTACCGCCCCATAAGCTTAACAAGTCTAGTCTGCAAAGCTATGGAGAGGATCATAATGGAGCTCATAAACAAAGATATAGGGGACTTACAGACATTGGACCCGACCCAGTTTGGCTTTGTCAAGGGAAGATCATGCCTTTTGAACTTGGTCGACTTCTTCGAAACAGTCACCAAGGCCATTGATGAGGAAAGGCAGTCCATACAGCCTACCTTGACCTTGCAAAGGCTTTTGACACAATACCCCACTCGGGTATTGTAGAAAAACTTACCAGCTTAAATGTAAACCCATATGTCACAAGATGGGTTGCAAACTGGCTTAAGGACAGAACCCACAGGGTTAGAGTTGCTGGCGCTGTGTCAGACTCCAAGCCGGTCACAAGTGGTGTCCCACAGGGCTCGGTCCTTGGCCCCTATTGTTTGGCATCTACTTCTCAGAAGTACAGGCCAACATGGGAGGACTTTGGCTGACAAAGTTTGCAGACGACTGCAAACTGGGCGCCATAGTGGAAAGTGCATCGGACACGGATATCCTTCAGAAGGGACTCACGGAAACAGATAGCTGGTGCCAGAGCCATGGCCTGAAGTTAAACGCCAAAAAATGTATAGTCATACCCTTCGGGAAAAACAAGGTAACCCCAAGCTACCATATAGGTGGCAATCCACTAAGCACAGAAGAGGTTATCAGGGACCTGGGGACCCAGGTTGACAGTGGCCTTTCTTTTGACACTCACGTTGATAAAGTGGTTATTAAGACCTTCTACATTGCCCACCTGATCATGAAGGGATTCACATCCAGATCTAGTGAGGTCATTGTTCCCCTGTACTCTTCACTTATCAGACCAATGATCGAGTACAATGCCCCATTCAGGATGTATCTCACCCGACATCTGCAGCAATTGGAGAGACCCCAAATGTTCCTCACCAAAAGGATAAAGGGACTCCAAAATCTGTCATATGCTGCCAGATTGAAGAAACTCCAGCTCTATTCAGTCGCATACCATCTGCTCAGAGGTGACATGTGCCTGACATACAAGGCCATGTCCAACCCGGAATTAATGGACATGCTCCACCTCAAAAATCCAAATCCACCAAAACCACTAGAGCAAGCGACTTAAACCTTAGCACGGATATAAATAGGACGTGCTGGAGGGATAGATTTATCACTCAGAGACTCCCTATGCTGTGGAATAAAATCCCAGTCCATGTGAGGCAGAGCACCTCGCTGACTCTGTTCAAGAGAAATCTAGACCTGTGGATGGGAGATCGTAGGTTTACCCCGGGAATCATCTCTGTGTCACTGCTGGACAGAGGCACAACAAACTAATGGGCACAGTATTTTTTCATATAAGGGGTGGCATAAGCCACAAAAATTTGGGCTAGGCTTATAAATGCCTTAGGGCAGATAGCCTAGTATAAACCTATGAACCTATGAACCTATGAACACTGATGAAGGATATGTACTCTGTAATGCCGAAACCGGTCTGTTTATGTTTCCTTTTTCATGTATAAGGCTATATAGCCATTTAAGTGAATAAATATTCCAACGCTACAGTGTGCTGGTTCTCTGACATTTTTTATTCCTTTTTAAGCTTAGCCATGCATCCCAAATCTCTGACAAGTTCTGATACCCTTGATAAGTGTAAGCATGGGCCTGGGAGATGAACCATTTACAGGTTACCTCTGTCCATTAAAGACATAGTTGCCAAACCAGGGATAAATTTCTGGTTTCCCATCCAATTGTCCAAGTTGCACTTGAATTGGGTTAGGGAGGAACTTTGCTTCACATGGATGGGGAGCCTGTTCCATAGGTGGGGTAGTCTCTGGGATATATACCTATCTCTCCAGCAGGTCCTATTTATATCACTGACAAGGTTTAAGTCCTTAGAATGGATAATTCTGGTGCTGCTTGTTTTATGGATATGCAGGAGCTCCATCAGAGTGGGGTCGGACAATTCCATGTATGCCAGGCATAGATCTCCCATCAAAAGCCTGCAAGAGACGGAATTCAGGGATAGGGCCTTGAGGTGGTCTGCATAGGACATATTACTTACGCCCTGTATTCTTTTAATGAGGAACCTCTGTGGATGTTTGAATTGTTGGATATGCCTAGTTAGGTACATACAAAAGGGGGCATTGTACTCAATGATAGGTCTGATAAATGCCAAATACAGTGGAACCATATGTTGTTCCATATTCTTAAAACAATTTTCTATGGTTTCTCCTGCCAGCCTGGTTGATATGGGCATCCTGAGACAGTGTAGAAACTGCCTCATGTACACAGACAACCATCTGCTATTACCACCTAGGATCACAATTTGTGAGAGATGTAATTATATTAAGAACCTAGAGTCTATGCTATCTCCCTCACAAGCCAGTATACCTGGCACTGAAAAGGTTATCAACACAATCACTACACCTCAATCAGCACCCTCAACTACAGAACACAGACCCACATATGTGGAAGTTCTCAGGAAAAATATACCTAAACAAGGGAAACCTCAGAGGCAAAAACATGTGTGAACTCCACAACCCTCCACACCACATACCATTCATAGTCCACACACCTGTGTCTTGCAACCACAAAGGCCTAACCATAAACCCAAAATATTAGTCATAGGAGACTCCATTGTGCTATTGTGAGACACACAGATGTGCCTCTCACCAGGCTGGATAAGGAGAAAGTCATGGTTAGTTGTCTGTCAGGTGCCAGAATCTGCCATATTACACACACACTCAGTTATCTCAACAACAGGTACTGTTATGATTGTGTCATAGTCCATGTTTGGGTGAATGACTTGAGATGTACCTCCCTGGACTATATGATGAGAGACATGATTGAGCTTACAGAATATATGTCCCAGGCAGTTATGTCCCTAGCCTTAAACAGCATACTACCATCACCCAGAATGATGCCTCAATACAAACAAAAAATGATTGGCTTTAACAGTTTGCTTAGTTTCTGGTGTCATTCCAGAGGGATCCAGTACCTGACAGCCTGGGAAGATATGATCGACAGACCACAATGCTTTGCTAGAGATGGTCTGCATCTGTCTCACTTGGACTTCAGGCTTCTGGCAAAGGCCCTTGCTCCCCCGTAGTCCCTTTTTTAGGAAAAGTCCTGAGGTCGATAAAACCAACATAAAAATTTCAGCAAAACACAGATTAAAGGTCATGCTGCTAAAAGCTAGGAGTCTAAACATGAAACTGCACTCATTGCAAGCATTCTTAACCCTGGAACATGCTGACATTTGTGCAACCTGGTTCAAAGCTGAGGAGAGCACCCCAGCTTTACCTGATTACTCATCCTATCATACATTTAGATCCCAAACTGTGGTCAGTAAAGCCAAAGGAGGTGGAGTTTCAATGTATATTAAAGACACCCGCAGGCTGGTTAAATAGTATGATGCACAGGAGACACTCCAGGTGCAGTTAACCATTGACAAGACCCCCTATTCAAATCATAGCTAGCTACAGGCCCCCAAATTTGACTCAGGATGCCCACTCCACCTATCTGGACCTCTTTGACTATATCAAGATTCAACCCTTTATCCTGATCATGGGGATTTTAACTACCCAACCATGGAATGGAAAAAACTACTCATGCCAGGACACAAATGCCCAGAGATTCCTTGATTTTATTAATGCAAATCCCTTGGAGCAGCTAGCTGATACACCCATAAGAGGTGATAATATCTTGGAGTTGGTATTAACCAACATGAGTAACCACTACAGTATCATCCTCTCTGGTAAGATCTGACCTTAAAGTGGTCACTTTCGAAGTCAGCATCTCCCCTGACCCCCTCTAGTTAGAGTCAAACAAAAAACTTCTCCAAAGCTGATTACAACCTCCTGAAGGATGGTATAAACAGCTTTATAGCCCTACCCCTCAGATGGAACTGACACCAATGTCCAAATCTACACCAAAGTAATATACAAGCTTAATAAAATAAGAAGGAAAAATGTAGCTCAGTCTGCACAGCTAAAGACCATGAATCCAACAGTTCCAAAAGACACTTTATTAACAAAAATAAATCCCTGTGTTAGCACTTTCATTTAAAACCATGTTAAACTTCATCAGACATTTTAAAAATTGTTACATCATATCCTTTTGTACTGCCACTTCATTTTTCATTGGACCCTCAGTATGATTGGCATGCATATGTAATAACCTAATGTATTGTTAAAAATATATATTAAAAATAGTAAAATACGTTGGATTTACTCATATGTCCCTACAGGTGTTATAAATATATCAAATAATAAATATGACTATAAATGGAAAGTTAAAATATCATTATAAATATGTCATATAAATACATTATAAATTCATGTAAAAAATTCATGTAAAAAGCATGTAAAAAATCATAAAATTACATAGACAATGCATAGAAAGTACGTACATTAGAAAAATAAGACAACTTCATAAGGAATTGCAAAGGAATTATAAAGAAAACTAATCCAAATAATGCTTTAGCAAAGCACATTTGTGAATGTAATAGCCACCATTCTTCTTATATGGCCATTGATCATGTGAATGTTGAAGAAAAACAACCATGGGGGGGCGCAGTTAGAGTTAAAAGAATTAAAATGTTGAATCAGAGTACAGGCAAATAATTGGCCCAGAATCAATGAATGTAGCTCAAATGACTGGTGCCAGAAACATGGGCTCAAGCTGAATGCCAATAAATGCATCATCATCCCCTTTGAGGAAAGTGACGTCCCCGCATATTATCACATTAATAACAATGTCCTAAGCATGTAATCAGTCACGAGCGATTTGGGCACCAAGGTCGATAGCAACCTGACTTTTGACCACCATGTTGGTTCCGTTGTACGGAAATCTTTCTGTATGGCTCACCTCATAAGTAAGTGTATTTCATCCAGGGACAAGGAGGTCATAATATCCCTGTATTCTTCTCTTATACGGCCAATTATTGAGTACAGCACCCCCTTCAGCAGATACCTGGAAAAACACATGCAGCAGCTGGAGAGACTACAGATGTTCCTAACCAGAAGAATCCAGGGCCTCAAAGATCTACCCTACACAGATAGGCTAAAAGCCCTGTCCCTCTGCTCAGTTTCATACAGAGTCCTCAGAGGTGACCTCTGGCATACAAAACAATCTCAGATCCCATCTTGATGGGACTGCTGCATATCCGCAAGTCAAGCTCCACTCAAGTAATCCACATGCGTAACCTCATCCTGGACTGTGACATCAATAGGACTTGTCGGTGGGACAGATTTGTGTCCCAGAAACTCCCCCATCTGTGGAATAGACTCCCCCTCCATGTCAAGCAGAGTACCTCATTATCCTTTTTAAGCGCAACCTGGATAACTGGATGGGAAACAGAAAACACACCCCTGGGATTCCACCTGTGTCCTTGCTGGACAGAGGCTTTGGGTGCTGACTTGTCTAAACATGGGCTAAACTCTTGCCTAGGATTATAACAGCCTCAGGGCCAATAGAAAAGTAACTTCCTATGATCCTAAAACAATATGTTGTTCCATATTCTTAAAACAACACTTCCATTTTCAGACTAGTTAGTCAAGATAATGACATGGAGCTCCTCCACATCCAACTTACTATTAATAAATCCCCTAATCATATCATAGCAAACTATAGGACCCCCTCTATGTCATCATTGGCCCACACTTCCTACCTAACTGGTATGGAATCCCTCAGATATTAGGCTAAAGACCATTCATCTAGAAGACTTCAACTACCCTTCCATAAACTGGAAAATGTATACATCCTCAAACATATATGCCCAAAGATTTCTAGACCAATACAAACTCCCTGAACCAGTTAGACTGCACCCCAGCCTTATCAATATGGGGTAGCTTTGTTCCTCACAAACTGTAACTTCCATCTTGGTGAAAGCAGACCATAAGTCAGTCACATTTACCATAAGACTGAAGCATTTTCCAATACTTTGGTTTTCAGAGATTATGCAATGGTTAATCTACTAAAACTGAATGATGACCTGACTAAATTTAAAAGTCCCTTCCATCTTGATGACCCCACTGCTTATGTGGAATTCTTGACTGCTAAATTTTATGTGCATGCACATAGCTAAATAGATGCATCTGTTGCACATAAAAATAAATATATATCCAAAAGAAAAAAAAATTGCATGCAAAAATAAATCTAACTCTCAAGGTACCAAAAACAGTCTTGCTAAACTGAACAAGGAACTTCAGACACAGATCAAATCAACCAAAGCTAGATATGAGGTACAAATGGCTACCTAGGTGAAGGATAACCACAAAGCCTTCTTTAATTATGTTAAAAATGTCAGAAACAATACCCAGCACTGTGCAGAGCTAATAGTAAATTATGTCACATACTCAGACTCAGAAGATGTAGCCAGTCTGCTGGCAGACAAATTTAGCTCAGACTTCACCCACTTCTCCTCTCCAATGTGCTCACATCTAAGGCAAAGGACACACTATCTCTGGGGCCAGATAACATACCAGCATATGGTCAGCCTGAAACATGACTTGTTTGATCAACTACAGAAACTATTCAATATAAACCTCAAAGAAGGCTTCATGCCAGATGAATAGAGGACAACAACAGTTATTCACTATTACAAAGGTTGGTTTTAGTGGTCCAGGTAACTACTGACTCATAAGCTTGACCAGACTTATCTGTAAGACTGTGTTAAGGATCATTATTGAATTAACATATAACGATATAGCTAACATACAGACTCTTGGCTCAATCTATTTCAGATCTCTGAAGGGCAGGTCCTGACTGCTTAACCTGGAAAACTTTTTGAAAAGTTACTGAAGCAATGATAAGGGCAAAACAGTTCACATCAAATATCTAGATGTCACAAAGATGTTCAACACAATTCCACACTTGTATATCACAGATAAACTCTACCGGTTAAATGCCAATCTCTATGTAACTCACTGGATTGCCATTTAGTTCACAACTACAACCCAGGAAGTTAGGGTGGGTGGCTATACTTCCACCAAAAGACATGGCATTAGCATTTATAACACTGGATTCAGTTCTTTGGCCACTCCTCTTTGGAATTAACTTCCTGGAGGTCCAAGCTAATGTTAAGGGTTTGTGACTGACCAAATTTGCAGGTGATAAACTCCCCTTAGGACACCAATATCCTCCAAGAGGGGTGTGCCAAACAAATAGCTTATGTTAAAACCAACTAACTGCTAAGAAGTATATTATTCTATCTTTCAGCAAGCATGACTCCTCTTGCAACTTTTACATTAATGACACACCTCTGAAAAGTAATCTCATTGTTAGGGATCTGTAAGCCTATACTGACAATGAACTGTCCTTTGATCAGTATTTATCCGCAGTTGTATGGAAGTCCTTTTCCACAGTACAGCTTATATCTAAACGTTTTGCATCTATATTCAGGGATGTAATTGTTCTACTGCATTCGTCACATCACGAGACTGATCATTGAGGATGATGTTCCTTTCAGTATGTACCTGTCCAAACACGTCACAACTGGAATGATCACCAGGCTTTCGTGTACAACAAAAATCTAAGGCCTAAATCATAAAAACTATGCAGACCATCTCAAAGCCTTGTCACTCTTCTCAGCATCACATAGGTTACTGACAGCTGACCTCTGCTTGTGTATAGAGCTTCAACAAACCCTATTCTGTTAGACGTATTACACATTCACAAGTCCAATGGTATCAAAGTATCTTTTCAAGGAATCCCAGTCTCTTTTGCAAAATAAATAAAACATGTTGTAGGGATTTGTTTGTTTCACAGACGGTACAACTTCTATGGAAATGTCTTCCACTCCACATAAAGCAAAGTACTTCCCTTGCTCTATACAAATGTAGTTTGGATGAATGGATAGGTAACTACAAATTCCCTCCTGGTTTACACCCTGTCCATCATGCATAGGGGAAGCATATAAATGTCCAAACATATTCTTCTTTGGCCAGTCTTTGGGTTATTCTTATACAAAATATAAGGGCTAGAAACTACTAAGGGAATGTAAGGCTAGGATTCTTAAGATCCTCAGAGATCACTAACCTAGTAAATACCAATAAACCTATAAATACCTATGAACAGATCTTTAATAGAACATTGACTATTGCAGAAGTGTCCAGGGCTAGAAGACTTTGTGTGATGTGATACCTATGTACGTGGGAGGAACAAAAAATCTTGCAAACTACAAATGCTCTAGTCAGATAGCAGTAATCTGGAATGCACTGAATATATTCTTGAAGGGACAAACACAAATTTATCTATTATTTTTATTTTACATTTGTTGACCGGGCTGGTCCAACTGGATATATGTCCATTTTCAGTGGAGGCCTGGGGAGAAAAGCTCCACAAATCAGAATAGTATTTACAAAATGAAGGTACATTACAACATTTTGCCATTCATTACATTTCATTGCATTTTTGCTTATAAAAAAAGAAAAAAAATCCAGTACAAATCTACTTGAACATTCATTGCACTGCCAGCTGTTAGAAAAATGAGAAATATTGGGGGTAGAACTTCTGCAGAGGATTATAAGAGGAATTATGTCATCAATGAATAAAATCACACTTAGACTTATGAGCGAAGTGAAGATAATAGCAATAGCATATAGATTGCTCAGACATCAGGTAGTGCTTCCACTCTGTCTGGCCTCATCAGTCTACACCTTCAGAACTCTATACAGTTCTGCAGGCCATATAAGGAAGGACATCAGGTTTCTGGAAGGAGTTCAGGTGGAAAACCATCAAGAAAGTGTTTGGGATACAGGGGAAAGAAAATGATCAAAGACTAGAGGAAATGGAGCTCTTTTCTTTCTAAGAAGAGGAAGGGGTGAGGACACAATGGCAATGTGAAGGAATCACCTTAAACAAGAAAGACAGAAGTGGTAGGGTGGCTATGGAAGCAGATTCTAGAGACTATTTACTTCCCGCATCTCCAGAAAAATGTCTTTGTAGACAGAGTTTTGGACTCAATGGTATACATTCAGAATAGATGGTGGAGAGGAAGTTCATGGAAAAATTCAGGAGGGTAATGCACAGGTGAGGAAAGGGTGAGGGGACAGGTAGAGAGGGAGGGTAGAGAAATGTTAAATGCATATAAAGGGTTGGCTGTATATGCTTACTGTTTCCTTCTGCCATCAAACAAATATAATGTAATAGCCCAAAGCATTTAAGAAATAGAACAAATTACATCGTTTTGCTTGAGTAAATATCTCAGCTAATTAAATGAAAACAAACACATTTGATGTAGTAGTACTTATATGCAACACCTCATGCTTTGCAATAACTTTGATCCAATTCAGAAATATCATATCTTTCTTCTTCTTCTTTCAGCTTTTCCCGGTTATGGGTAGCCACAGCGGAACTCCGGTCTGCTAATGATTAGCAGTAGATTTTTTTACAGGTGTCGAGGTGCCAGCTCGATGCCCAACCTTCAATGAAGGAAAGCCCATTCTAGGCATGTCTTTCGAACACCACTCGACCGCTGGGAGGGCATGCCCATTCTACGCATGTCTAATTCATAAATATCATATGAGGCTTTATAATTCAGGAACAGTAAGAAGAATGAGCCACAAGTGGTAGAGAGAGAATGGTAAGTGTAGAGGCATTTGCACATGGCAGGTAAATAAACGGGAAGAATAAAAGTACAAGTTGTAACATGCAGTTGATTTCTAAGATATATTAAGATAAGATATATTATGGCTATTGTTGTGAATATATGCTAGAGGTAATAGGTGGGACAATTTATGGTGGCACAAAATAAGGAACCTAACAAGGCACTTATAGACACAGCCACTAATGAGGTAAATGCATAACTAAGGTTCTTGGTTATTGCATGGAGGTCACATCTAAGGGGTTTCTGGAAGAGTATCCAATGATCTGAACAAAGCAGTAGTTATCGTTAAGTATACTTGGATATATGCCCTCATATGGTGATCTGTAGGGCAGTAACACAATATTATGGCAAAATAATTTCTACATAAACTAAAAGATTATGTGCAAAATGCAATGCTACCTCTTTAGAATTCTCCATTCCCTTGGAAATTGATCACTCAGTGGCTTCATCAGTTAGTCATAGTCTTTCTTTACATAAATGTGCATGCAAGTGTGTGTGTGTGTGTGTGTGTGTGTGTGTGTGTGCATGTGAGATTGTTTTGATACTGGCTGTGTAGACATATGGTTTCCACCTTAAGTGTTCCATTCTATGCATAGCCACTAAACATAGTATACTCATCACACTATATTATTTCTCTTTCTGGTAACGGTTTATAGCTTTTAGGTTACAGAACTGAGCTAGAATGTGGTGACAGCTGACAGCCTAGATAAGTCTGTATGATCTGTTCAGTAAAAATATTTTCTTGTGTTTCTTGAATTCCTGCTTATAATGGTCCAATATGTAGTAGCAATATTATATAAACGTTTAATAACCACTTAAGTGAGTAGTACTTTTTTGTATGCTACGCCTTTTTTACAGTCAAATTAAAAACACTTCCTTCCTGACTTTAACATGTCTGCCTCCTTGTTTGAGTACTTTTAGAGCATAATGACTTTGGAATTCATTGACTGTTTGGTAATGTAACTTTGGATTTAATAACAGCTCACAGTTTAGAGGTTTTCTTTTTTAGTTTCAAAAACAGTCGGATTAATATAGTTGGTTCTATAGAAGACACAAAAAGAAAACTCTAGCAATATCAGGTGTTTAAACTAAATGGCAATTCTGAATGTCCATGACTTTTCCTTTTACTTTTAAGTCTATTTATGGACAATTTCAAGCCAATAAAGCCAAACCCTTTAGCTGTGGACATGCATGTTTCTGCCTTCTTATGGCATCATCAGCACAGCATAAGAGGAATGCTTGACTTTTGGAAACACAGGGTTGTCGTACCCAAGTGATATCTATAAACATTAGTGTATCTACAAAATATGCCAACTAACAAACTATAACAATGAGTAAAGGTCACACATGAAAACCAATTGGTTGAAAAACACAAAAAGAAAAATTAGCAAAGCTAGACTTTCCACGTGTGATACCTTAAACCTCTTGTATCAGAGGCAACATGGGATATATGTAAATTACCATTTAAGGATATCAGGTGTTTTAGCTAAATGGCAATTCTGAATGTCCATGACTTTTTCTTTTACTTTTAAGTATATTTATGGACAATTTCAGGCCAATAAAGCCAAACCCTCTAGCTGTGGACATGCATGTTTCTGCCTTCTTATGGCATTATCAGCATAGCATTCAGAATTGTATGTATGTATGTATGTATATATATATATATATATATATATATATATATATAATACATATTCACATGCTTTTCTGTGTGTGTGTGTGTGTGTGTGTGTGTGTGTGTGTGTGTGTGTGTGCGTGTATGTATGTATATCTGAGCTTCTGTATATGTGTAAAAGACAGTCACTGTCTGCCTCTGCAACTGTTTGTCTGTGTGTATATGCAAGTCACTGAGTCTGCAACAATCTTTTTTTCTGAGGTAGAATCTAATACTTTACATAGGTTCTGTCACTCCATTCTTGACTGTTGTAGTTTATAAATAAAATTTCTAAAACCTTTAAGTATCAAATTAATATATATATTGAACTTGTTTTCTAAATTAACTTTTGTTCTAAAATATTTTAAGTAACCATAAGAATTTATTATTGATTATTTCAAATTTCTTCTGTTAGATTTAAATGATTCTGATATCATTTTTTTTCTTGGATATTTCCACTTGTTGTTGCAATTTGAATTTAACCAAAGTAGTATTACTCTTATTGAAGCTAAAGAGTAGGATTCCAAATCTGGAAATTTAATTCCTCCATGTTTCCATAATCTGATATGATTTTTATAGAAAGTTCTAGGTTTATTAAAATACAATAAAATAAAATTAAAAGTATTTTTACCTTTTTCATTAGTATTTTATTAGGCAGAAGAGCATTTGACTGTAGAACATTAATTAGTTTAGGAATAATCATCGTTATATGAACTAATTTTTCTTCAAAAGAAAAATAGATGGTACTCCAATCCTTTATTAATAATTCTATGTCAGCTATCACATTTTGAAAGCTGAAGTCAATTATTTTAATAAAATCAAGTTTTATTTTGATACCTAAATACTTAAGTTCTTTATTATCGCAATGATAATTAAATTTATTCTGAACTGACTTGTTTACTTGTTGATTTACTAAAGTAATCTCAGTTTTAATTTTATTCATTTTTATTGATGTTAAATCTGTAAATAAGTTAATTTCTTTAACCAATTCTACAAATGAGTAATTAACATAATCTAATGATAACAAAATATCATCTGCAACCGGTTGTTCTTTTGTTTTTTAACTCTTGGTTATACTAAAACCTTCCATACTGTTGTTGAATATAATACTATTATCTAACTGGTTCAATCATTAAAGCAAATAAAAGAGGGGACAATAGGAAACCTTGTCTAGTACCTTTATTAATATCAAATGATTGTGAAATAGACATGCCTATTTTAATGAATGCTTTAGAACATAAATATAAATTCCTTATTAGATCAAGACATTCTTTTGAAAAAAAAAACAAAATGCAAAAAGAGTTTAAACTAAATAATTCAAATCTATAAAATCTAAATCTGCATTTGTATTACGTTTTCCATGTGTTCCATTTGTTTTTTACATTTTTCCTTGAAATTGACTATTTTAGAACCTATTTTGTCCAATTTAAATATATATCTTGCATGTTGTTTATAAAAACTGTATCTCTTTTTTTTCAGAAAAGAGGAGTCCTGTTTGGTAACCTTTGAATAATCCATCTTCAGGTCTCTTCATTTTTTAATTGAAATTTCTGACAGGAATTTTTTTTAGTCTGAGGTAATATCTTATATTCTTTAAATCAGTACGAGTTCAAGAATATATATTTTTTTGTGTAGAACACCTCAGATATGTAGACTTTTTTCTTCAAATTTAGTTCCCATTGTTAATCACAGTGGAACTTCTCTAGATAAAGTGGTGCTTGCTGTTTAATCTCTTTTATATAAAAAATATACTATTGCATGACTTTATAAATTAGTTAATCCAAGCCCTTAAAGATCCATGCACATTAAAATTCACAAATGCTCCTATGCAATACTGCTTAAAATCTTAAAGTAATGCCCTAAAATAAGAAAGACAATTAAATAAAAAGTAAACAAGTTTTTTTTTTTAATGAGAAAGCCAGAGCCGGTAATTCTTAGCTAACTCCTTAGTATTAAAATGTTTAGACCTTATCAACCCTTAATGGTAACAAACTACTGATAGATATCCAGGATATTGTATAGCATTCAACAGTACCTGTCAATATGTCTCTCTATATCCTTCCTGTTCATTTTGATTACCTTTTCTAAAATGCAAAATACAATTTTTTTTTAAATTACTACACTTCACACTATGTCTATATAAGGCATTAGTGTTGTCTTTTTTCTTTACTGTGTAAGCATGTTGATATATCCTATTCCCTAACTGACTCTGTTTTTCCAACATAAAAGATAGTGCATGACTAGCACAAAATCAATACTCCCTTAGTGTTGCAATTAAAGTTAGCCTGTACCTTTTAACTCTTTTCTATAGTGTCCTATGACCTTGTTATTAGTTTCATAAATACATCTACATTCTCTGCAAGCATTACATTTTCTCATTCTTCCAAGCAAGATATTAGTATTCCTTTTATTTTTCTCATGCATTTTTCATGTTCATTCCCTTTTTGAAGACTATCTTAGGAGTTTGTCCTAACTTTTCAGTCAACCCAAATTCTCCAAACACTCCACTCCAGTTTTATTTTCTATAATACATCTAATACTGGCGGAGTGTTGGTCAAAAGTCAGTACGCAACAGGTAGAGTCATAAACTTCCTTCTTATTCCCTGTCAAATTACTGTCTGGATGTCTCAAAATGAAGGCATATGTGGTAGTTCCATTCTCTCCAGAATGTAGCTTGCTACAGACCCCCCACCATGCCCTAGGATTCCCACTACTCTTTTCTTGATACACTGGAAAATATTAGGGTACAACCTAACACCCTAATAATGGGTGATTTGAACTACCCCACCATTAACTGGGAAAACTACTCATGTACCAACTCTTTTGCTCAACATTTTCTGGAATTCATCATTTCCAACGCCTTGGATCAACTTATCCACACCTCCACCAGGGACAGCAATATCCTAGACCTGGTCATCACCAACATGGGGGACCGCTGTTCCACACCAGAGGTCAATTCCTTGTTGGTCAGATCCAACCACAAGCTAATCACCCTAGACATTCACATCTCGCTCCCACTCCCCATTAGGAAAACAACTGTAAAATATGTCTCCAAAGCCAACTTCACACTTCTTAAGACAGAAGTGGCAAACTTCAAGACACCCATGCAAATGGACAATAGAGGTATGACTGCTGAATCTTACACACAAATGCACTTTATAAGCACTTACACAAGTGCATGGATCATGCTTTCCCTAACAGAACCAAGATGCTATCTTCCAAAAAAAGGAAGCCAATCTGGTGGTCTTCTGCCATAAACAAACTATACAACAGAAGAATGAAACAGTTGCAAAAAAGAGCAAAATCCCATGATTGGAGGAATTCCCTGGTCAGCCTCAGTAAGAAGCTGAGATCCCTCATAAAATCCTCCAAAGCTATGAAAACAAAATCATCACTGATTCCAAGGGCAACCACAAAGCATTCTATAGCTATGTCAAGAATCTCGATGGCAACACTCAGAGCTGCTCTGAGTTACAGCACAATGACACTAAATATACAGAACCAACTGATATTGCCAACATCCTGGCAGATAGGTTCAGTGCTAACTTTACCCCCTCTCACCCCCTAAAGGGCCCATTTCTATACCAGGAAAAAGCAAAGTTCCTGTAATGACGGCTGCACAGGTAAAAACCTCACTCTCCAAAGCCAAGAACACAGCATCCATGGGACCTGACAACATCCCAGGCTGCCTTCTACATGAACTACAGAATGAACTGGCACCCCACCTAAGTACCATGTTCAATCATAGCCTCACCTCAGGCTTTGTACCCATTGAATGGCGCACCGCAACAGTTATCCTACTCCACAAAGGGGTGGCCATGACAGACCCCAGGCACTACCACCCCAAAAGCCTGATAAGCCTGGTCTGCAAGGCCATGGAACGTATCATCATGCAACTCATAAACAAAGACATTGGCGATCTCCAAACTCTGGACCCCACACAGTTTGGGTTTGTAAAAGGCAGATCATGTCTCTTAAACCTGTTAGACCTCTTTGAAGCAGTCATCAAAGCCATAGATGAGAGTGAGGTGATTCACACAGCCTATCCAGATCTCGCCAAGGCATTCAACACCATCCCACACTCTGGAATTATAGGTAAACTCACTAAACTAGGTATAAATCCCTATGTCACAAGATGGGTTGCCAACTGGCTTACTGACAGAATCCACACTGTGAAAGTAGCAGACTCCAAATCAGACTTCAGACCAGTGACAACTGGAGTACCACAGGGTTCAGTCGTGGGTCCTCTCCTGTTTGGTATCTACTTCTCTGAAGTACAAGCTAACACAGAAGGTCTTTGGCTAACTAAGTTCACAGATAACTGGAAACTAGGAATAATAATCAAAACTCTTAACGATGTGGACATCCTACAGAAGGGCCTCACTGTGACAGATGCCTGGTGTCAAAGCCATGGTCTCAAGCTCAATGCCAAAAAGTGCACTTTCATCCCCTTTGGTAAAAACTCTGTACCCATGAACTACCACATAGGTGGTAGTCTACTTAACACCAAAAGTGTGATAAGAGACCTTGGGATACAGGTGGACAGTAGTCTCTCCTTTGATAATCACATTGCCACAGTGGTCAGGAAATCCTTCTACATGGCACACCTCATCCCAAAAGGTTTCTCATCCAGAACCAAATAGGTCATTGTTCCCCTCTACTCATCACTCATTAGACCCCTTTTGTATGTACCTCACAAGATATCTACAATAACTGGAAAGGCCACAGAAATAACTCACAAAGAGGATTACTGGCCTCAAACAGATGCCCTACTCAGACCATATAAAAAAACTCCAGCTTTACTCCATCGCATATCGCCTACTCAGAGTTGATCTTTGTCTAACATACAAAGCTATGTCAAACCCAAAGCTGTTGGACATGCTCCACTTAAAGAAATCCCTATCCCTCTGAGCTACATGCTCTAGGGACCTAAACCTTGTCACCACAATAAACAGAACATGCTGGAGGGATAGATTCCTGTCCCAAAGACTTCCCATACTCTGGAACAGACTACCTAACTATGTCAAACAGAGCTCCTCATTAGCACTCTTCAAGAAAAATCTTGATGATTGGATGGGTAATAGGAAATTCACCCCAGGGATCACTTCTCTGGCTCTTCTTGACAGGGGCACAGGAAAATAATTTTCTTGGGTGGCGAATGCCAGGGTACCTTTTTGGCTAGGCTTGTATAGGCCCTAGGGCCAATAGCCTAGTACCTACCTATGAACCTAACACAAAAAGCTTCTTGTTTATACAACAAGGATACAGGGTAACTTCTTTCATTAAACATTTCCTTTAGTGCACTTAATTCTTTTTTGTAATTGTTCTTCCACAGTTATTAGCCTTGACAATCTTATCATCTGACCCTTTATTATATTCCTTTTTTGCCAATGTGGGTGGCTGCTTCCATAATCTATTTGAGTATGTAGGCTTTCTATAAATGGATGATTCAAAACCATTAGTTTTCCTATTTTTTGTAAATGTGGATATCCAAATAATTGCAACTTTCCTCTTCCATGGTGTATGCGAATGTCAAGAAATTAGCAGTGTTGTAGATATAATATACTTTTTATTTTATTGTCATTGTTATTTTAGAGTATTACTTTAAGATTTTAAGTAATTGTTGATGTACAAGGGAAGATGTGCTGCTACAAATATGAGATCCATAATGAGACATCTGTAAGCTAATCTTTAAAAGAACTACCCAGGCCTATAGCAATTATGACTAAGTGCACATATGTGTTCTTATACTAAAGCATGATGAATCTTGCAGGAATACTAGTAGGAAAACTGGAATATTGCTGATGAGGAATACTAATGCAAGTTTTGCTGTCTGTTATGTTGATCACAGTGGGGCACAGAATTGTGAGAGTAGCAATATCATCAAACCGTGTTATTTTTATATTTGTTTCATTTTATTTATTTTGTTTTGTTTACCAGGTTTGTATGATCGGGTTTTGTCAAAAAAAACTTTTCAGTAGAGGCCCAGGTGGAAAAGCTTTAACATAGTTTAAACATTTTTAAACAGACATTCAGTAATATAAATGAACAGACATTAAGTAACATACATTAACAGTTAGGGTCTATATGAGAACATCAAAGTTTTAAAACTTCGAATGTTCTAATATCGACCCATTTTGAGTGAATGCTAAAAATAGCGAAGCTGCAGAACACCAAATTCTTTCCTAGGGGAAAGAATCCAGTTGGCCGGTTCTGTGGCTTCGCTATTTTCAGCGCTGTGGTGGAAATCTACAGGTCGGATTCAGGTAAGTGTGCGATTGTGTGGTTGTTAGGATTAGGGCGCGGGTTAGGTGAGTTAGGGTTAGGGGGCGGGTTAGGTGAATTATTGTTAGGGGCGGGTTAAGTGAGTTAGCATTAGGGCATGGGTTAGGTGAGTTTGCGATAGTGACGGACCTTAGGGTTAGGGTTTGGGTTAAGGTAAGTGGATAGATAGTAGTGTCTGTATAGTTTAGTGTAGGGTTAGTTGTAAGATTATATGTGTATGTGTGTGTATTGATGTTCTTTAGGTGTGCTTGTGTTGTGTGTATGTGTTTCGGAATAGCAAATTTTTACCCCAAGGAAAAAATTTGCTGTTCTGAATGTTCGATATTATGTGGTTTAGATATTTTAGGTTTGATGAAATAGCATTCGCTATTTTCATCTTTCGATAAAGTGATAAAAATGCAACAATTGCACATACATTTGCTAATTAGATAGCAAATAGATATATAGCTATCTCTTGAATGAGTTTCTAAATACACATTGAATGTGCTTCCATATTAACATAATTATCACGTGTCTTGCAAGGTGCATTCCTGTTGATGGACCCTCTGACATAAATTACTTGTTCTAACAAGTGAACTTGAGGAACAACTGAATATGTAAGTGGTATAGTAATGTGTATGTGAGCGATATGTACTTTAGCACTATATGTGAACATTTGAAAGACATATAATTGAGTGTGGTCAGTATGAGTGAATACTGGAAGGTGCTGTTGTTTTGTGGTATGCCCATCTTTTAGCGCAGTATGTGCTGAACACTATGACTAATATGGTACACATATCTCATATTTCCATTACGTGTTTTTGGTAAAGCCACACACTTCTGAGAAACATAGACTGACTTGTAATTCACTTTCAGTCGTATCATATGTAACCCAATTAATATTTATGCAGTAGTACTAAGGAAGAACTTATTTTTTGTATGACAATATATATCTATATCTATCTCTGTATATTATAGATAGATACAACATGTGTGGAGGAATTTTTACAAATGACAGGACATGTTGCTAGAATGTAACCATGTTAGAAGTGATGCTAAATTACTCGAGGTGGTAGATGGCATATGGATTTATGACATATGCATTTTTTTCATCTGTTATGCTGGAGCAGCCAAAAATGGAATTGTTTTGTAGCCATACATGTGAAACTACATCTAAATGCTTCAAAAGACATGTCTTGGCCATTAGAAATTAAATGTGCTAGTAGATATATGACCTCTATCTATTGACTGTGTTTGCTATAGTCAATTTTGTGCATTTGCATTGTTATGAGATTAACTGTACTTAGGTGCATCTCTTCATACACACATTAACAAACCTGCATACAGCTTTGTAAATGTCTATGATGCAGTAGAACGATTATATTTTAACACAGTACTGTGCTCATAAGATTTAGAATGATATTCTAATGGTAACAGTGACAAAAAAATGACTGCAGTCCTTATACCTGCCTTTACCTTTACAGTCAACTGTAGTGATCACATGTGGCAGGTGAACTACTGAGTGATATTATCTTGCTGTGGCCAAGGCATCTCTATAATGATATGAAGTCACATAGATGCCAGTATCTATTAAGACCACAAAACTGATAATAAGAATGCCAATTTAGGAGCCTTACCTGAAGCACCTATGAGCCATCATAATAAGGCAGTAGCTGGCATCCCCCACCCTCACAGCTGAGCAGTGTCCTGCATATGAATGGTATCAGTAATATTAACATGCCTACAAACGAGCTACTGTAAATTATCTACACTTCATTTAAGATATGCTTTCACAGGTCAAGGCTGATCCCATATGTTAAATAATTTGTGTGTGCCACATATGCTAAAGTCTTGTAATTTAACATCAGAGACACACATGCAAATACACATGCTACATTAATTGTTAGACATATCCTAATGTATCATGCTTCAGTACTGAGCATGATTCATTTTACATGGTCCTTATATAGGCATATTGTTTAGTAATTTTCTTTGGCGATATTGTAGTAGACATGCAGACATTAACTCGTTACTGAAAAACAACGACTGTCAATCATGTAATGATTGGGAATACTAGTTGCTATTTGTTTAGAAGACCATGTTGTACAAGTGCTATATATGTGTATGAGAAAAAAAGTGTGTATTTTGACACTTAAAATCGATTATTATGTGTAGCTGAAATATCCTTGCAAAATGTGGCTAACAGCATTACAGCTTTACCATATATAGTATTCTGAAATGTGTAACCTGAAATCACACTTATATGCTGTATAACTATGCCTTCAGATTTTATGCATAACAGTGTTTGTCACTTTAGCTTGTATTCAGTCTGCAATGTGTTGTCTAGTTTATCTGTGAAATGAGGTATACAGCACTGAGTAATTCTTACAGCTGTAACTCATGTACTTATTAATGGCACATATAGCTAACTACAGGTGCGTGGGGAATATTGATACTTGTCCTTAGAAGTTAGATATTTCTGAACCTGGACACATGCATTCATATACTGAAATATGGACCAAAGGCTAAATAAAAGATTAATGGTCGATCTCATTTAGACCAAGTGCTAAAATAGATCCATGGATTATGATATGCGGGTCTATATTAGAACACCGAACGTTCAAAATTTTGAGTGTTCTAATACTGACCCATTTTCAGCAAATGCTGAAAATAATGAAGAAACAGAAAAACAAATTTTTTCCTAGGGAAAGAATTTGGTTGTCTGTTTCTGTTGCTTCGGTATTTTCAGCACTGTGGTGGAAAGTTACAGGTCGGGTTCAGGAAAGTGTGCGATTGTGTGGACGTGAGGGTTAGGGCGAGGTAGGTGAGTTAGG